>NC_133334.1:32718097-33018097 GCF_042186555.1 Aquarana catesbeiana | reverse complement strand
TACACCCACACGTATATTACTGTATATACATGTGTATGCCCGCCCAAGCGTATGACTTTCTTTGCTACGCTGCTATGGGCTCTAGCCCCAGATCTTTTGTAGACCTAGCAATGGCCCTGCACCTTGCACAAGAGTAACGATAGGTAACTTGGGTGAGCAGAGCTATGGATATCTGGAAAGGAAAATACCCCCGTTTCCTCGGACACCCCAACTGGAAACATACTGTGTCACGGGGAGTGGGGTAAAGCAGCAAGCTGCTCAATGTTCCTTTCAATCAAGGGTTTAACTCATGAGTTGTAGCACCACCTCATGTTAAGACAAGTAAAGAGGGTTTTAGGATCATCCAATGACCTACTGGGGCTAGTGGAGAGTAGGATTTAAGGCAGGTCTCGGTAATCTGAAGGAAAATGAACCTTTAACCTCTCAAATTCTCCATAACTGTTGAAGTGGGAATGAGAACTGTGGTCCAAGAGGGAGGGAAGAGTAAGTGTGAGAGAGAATAGAGGTAGCGAGAGAGAGAGAAGAGATGAGAGATCAGAGTAGCGGTAATCGATTGTGCAGATTCAGAAACTTATATGGATACCCTTAAAGTGATATTTTCATGTACTTGGCCCATGGTTCCCAAGTCGACTCAAACCTCTCTGAAGTATTTAAGAGCTTACTGACCATCATCTCCTGAGCCATGATCCAGGAGACTTTCCTCTTAGCACTAGTGAAGGCTACATAGGGTTGTTTCCACTCCTTGGCTATAGTCATTTTAACACCTGTAAGGACGAAGAGGATCAGTCGCTGTAGGCTATTAGTGGCAAAAAATTAGATTTGTTTTACATTTTTTTATTGGATATGCTTTATAGCAGAAAGAAAAAAAAATCTATATTTTTTTAACCACTTCACCCCCAGAAGATTTGGCTGCTGATTGACCGGGCCATTTTTTGCGATTCGGCACTGCGTTGCTTTAACTTTAATTTTGCGGCCGTGCAACATTGCAGCCAAACAAAATTGACGTCCTTTTTTTCCCACAAATAGAGCTTTCTTTTGGTGGTATTTGATTGCCTCTGCGTTTTTATTCTCTGCGCTATAAATAAAAAAAGAGCAACCGTTTTGAAAAAAACACAATATTTTGTACTTTTTGCTATAATAAATATACCCATTTTTTTTCTTAAAAAGCACATTTTTTCCTCAGTTTAGGCCGATATGTATTCTTCTACATAGTTTTGGTAAAAAAAAAAAAAAAAATCACAATAAGCGTATATTGATTGGTTTGTGCAAAAGTAATAGCGTCTACAAAATAGGGGATAGATTTATAGCATTTTTATTATTGTTTTTTTGTTTTTTTTTTACTAGTAATTGCGGTGATCTGCGATTTTTATCAGGACTGCGACATTATGGACACTTTTGAGACATTTTTGGGAATATTGGCAATTATACAGCAATCAGTGCTATAAAAATGTACTAATTACTGTACAAATATCACTGGCAGGGAAGGGGTTAACACTAGTGGTGATCAAGGGGTTAACTGTGTTCCCTAGTGTGTGATTCTAACTGTAGGGGGAGGGGACTGACCTAGAGGAAATGACGGATCGTTGTTCCTAGCTAATAGGAACTCATGATCTGTCACTCCTCACAGAACAGAGATTTGTGTGTTTACACACACTCGTCCCTGTTCTGCCTCTCGTGCCCGTGATCGCTCGTGGCCGGCGGTCATCGCGACCTTCGGCCTCGAGCATCGTCACCCCCTGCAGTGCAGCGGGCACGTGCTCCTGCTATCCCGATCCCGCGAGCCGACGTATAGCTACGACGGTTCACGGGATTGTGCCGACCTGCCGCAGTATAATGATGGCGGCTGGTCGGCAAGCGGTTAAAAAATTGTCTTTTTTTGTTTATAGCGCAAAAAATAAAAACCACAGAGGTGATCAAATACCAGTTGAAGTCCAATTGGACGAAACGCGTCGGACGAGCTACACTCTTCTCTACACTTGATTTTATATTTTGTACGTGATCACGCTATTTTAAACTGTTTTGATTATTGGTGTCGTCCAATAAATATATCTTTGATCTGCACTATTGGCGCTTTCATATATTTTTTTGAGAACCACCTATTCATCTGAGACTTCCATGCGGCTGGGACTCCCCTTCGGCCTTCCGGACTGGCAGTCGTGATTGGGACAACAGAGGGAAGATTCCTCTTGAGATCCGGGGGTTTCTTGGACCAACCATTTCCATCTTGGATCTCTAAGCCTGTTTGATTCGGTGTCACCGGCATCCGAATCCACCATCTCTGGTAAGCGTATTTCATCTGTTTCTTATTCAAGATCGTATACTAATGACATACAGACGTGAACAGGGCTGGACTGGGATAAAAATTTGGCCCTGGAATTCATCCAGACTGGCCCACTTTAATTGTGCAAACAAGCACAAAAACAGTATATAAACTATACCAATTGTGCAAAAAAAATAAGTAGCATAACATCCTTAAGGAGTCCTCACTAACCTCTTTTATTATTTCACTTATTCTTCTCTGTATTTTTCTCATCTTTCTCACATCACTGCAGGAAGATGAGGCTGAACCAAGAAAGCCATTACTTTGACAGGCTGTCACTGAAACCAGCCCACTGAGCCATCGGCCCACCGGGAAACTCCCTGTAGTCCCCATGGCCAGTACATGCCTGGACGTGAAGATTCTCCATTCTGGTTGGACTCATTCCACACATTTACCATTATGGGACTATCATTCCATTTTTACCTATTTGGACGCCATTGAACTTTATTGGTTTATTGTGCCATATTAATCACACTCACGTTTTTGTTTCAGTGGATATCACCTCTGACTGGTTAATTTTTTATCATTATTAGCGCTACATTTTCTCTCTCTTACATGTTTTGGAATATTGGTCATATTTGTATGTAGCTGCTTTTTTCTATACTTTGCAGGATCAAAGGATCAAATACCACCAAAAGAGATCTCTATTTGTGGGGAAAAAGGACATATCAGTTAAAGTAACGCAGTGCCGTATCGCAAAAAAAATGGTCTGGTCAGGAAGTGGGTAAACCTTTCCGGAGCTGAAGTGGTTAAACGGTGCTTCTGAAGATGGCGTCCACGCTGGCCATATTGTGGCAAATAAACGAGTGCTTTTCCTTACATACACTATTGCCAGGAGTTGCACTTTAAATGTTTGTTTGCAGTTTGCAGAGAGGACTCCATGGTGCTATAGGCAGAGATTCCCTTTAAATAAAGTCTAGACAATGCCATGGAAAAATTTTCAAATTGCCCTTTTTACTTTTTTTTTTTTTTTTTTTTTTTTTTTTAGCGGCTTTCGCCATAATTAGCATAGACGTTGCTAAAAAACATGGCTAAAGTGTTAGAGCATAATTAGCCCATAAAGGTTAGGAAGTAATTGCATTCTTAATGCTCTTTGATGGCTCGCCGGATAGACGAACAGACAGCTTGAAGCAAGGCGAAAACAGCCCCTTCAGAACTCCTGGAGGAATCGGTAATTGGAAGCGCTTGTTTAGAAAGAAACAAAAAAAAAAAAAAAAAAAAAAAAAAACCACATTGTTTACAAACTGTACATCATTAAAGGGTATGGAAGACGTTTAATGCACAGCTGTACTTATTCTCTTCACTTACCTGAACTAAAGATCCTAATGTGCTGCTTTACTAATCTGACTATTGGGACATTAGTACTTCTGCTTTCCTAATCTGCTTCTCTGGGGATTCTGGGGAAGAGGCTGGATACAGCGGAAAGACGCATAAGAAACAATGGCTGGCTTCGTGGGATTCCATTATATTATACTGCTTACCTGCAACATGATATCTGGACTTGAGGCATAGGAAATGAGATTACGGCAGCTAGATTTACATAGCAAAAAAAAAAAAAAGTTTGAGGACCCATTAATGCATTGCGTTAACACAAGGGCATTAAGGCGCCGTTCACACTTGTGCAACCTGTCATGCAACTTCGGACATCAAAGTTGCATGACAAGTCGCTCCCTATGTTTTCCAAAGATAACAATGCATATATTTTCAATATTAAGTCGCGCTATAAAGTGAGTACGTGCTCAAAAATAAGATCCTTCAACCTTATTCAAGTGAAAAATAATAATATTAATAAATTGAATCAAATTAATATTATGTAAAGTCCATTCAAATTAATAGTTGATCTCAAATATGAGCGTCCTCGCAGGAGTTGCAACTTGTGCAGGAAGATTTTATCACATGTTTCCCAAAAGAGAATAACAAAAGGCTTCCATAGCATAAAACCATAAAACATTTTATTTATTAAAAGTTGAAAAGTATTGCACTTACATTCTTCATATGCATCACATGCAGTATTAATCACTGAGCTGGACGACTCTCAATAGCAACCCGTGTATCCAGGACCTGCGTCTGGCGCTCCACCGTATGTGTTTTGTCACACCTGACGTCATCCTGGGGCACACTTGTTAATAACCACAAATTTGTGTCACATGTTGTTGGGGACAGCGCAGTAATTTTAACTATTATTAACAATGTGATATTTCAGTTTTTCTTTTTTAATAAATCTGCAAAAATGTCAACAATTCTGTGTTTTTCTGTCAATATGGGGTGCTGTGTGTACATTAATGAGGAAAAAAATTAACTTAAATGATTTTAGCAAATGGCTGCAATATAACAAAGAGTGAAAAATTTAAGGGGGTCTGAATACTTTCCGTCCCCACTGTATATGCAGCAACAGGGTATTGTGTGGGATTATAACATAACAGTGCCAAAAGTCATGGAAAACCACATTACATATAAAACGAAGTTTATTCACAAAGAATTAAAAAAAGAGTTCAATAAAAATACTTTTTTATATATACACATGTCATTTCATCGATCATTAGTGTCCAAGATAGTTACATAGTCAGGTTGAAAATAGACACAAATCCATCTAGTTAACCAAAAAGAAAAAAATACAATCCCATATACACAATCCTTCACCCACATTTGATCCAGAGGAAGGAGAAAAACCCAGCAAAGCATGATCCAATTTGCTAGGACAGGGGAAAAAATTCCTTCCTGATCCCCCGAGAGGCAATCGGATTTTCCCTGGATCAACTTTACCTATAAATGTCAGTACCCAATTATATTATGTACACCTAGGAAAGAATCCAGGCCTTTTTTAAAGCAATCTACTGAGCTGGCCAGAACCACCTCTGGAGGGAGTCTATTCCCCTTTTTTACAGCTCTTACTGTGAAGAAACCTTTCCGTATTTGGAGATGAAATCTATTTTCCTCCAGACGTAAAGAGTGCCCCCTTGTCCTCGGTGATGACCTTAAAGTGAATAACTCAACATCAAGTTCACAATATGGACCACTTATGTATTTGTACATGTTGATCATATCCCCCCTTAATCTCCTCTTTTCAAGAGGGAATAGATTCAGTTCCTCTAATCTTTCCTCTTATCAGTTTGGTTGCCCTTCTCTGCACTTTCTCCAGTTCCCTGATTTCCTTTTTGAGAGCTGCTGTCCAAAACTGAGTTGCATATTCCAGATGAGGTGTTAGATGTAGATGGTCAAAACGTAGTATTTGATCCCAACATGTTTCGCCAGGGTTGGCTTCTTTGGGAATATACACACCACCACTAATCAAGAGACTATGATAGAAACAAAATCATATATATATAATCAAGAAAAATTAATTAGGATAATACATACCAAACCATTGATATCATTGACTAATTATTGACTCTGTCCAAACCATTTGAAGCTTACCCAGAAGACCATTGAAGAGATTTACCGAATACATCCACAATTGTATGGGAGGGGAGCTCTATGCAACCACAGGGGATACAAGAGGGCCAAGCTAAAAAATACAATACATATATTGGGTTCCAATATGTCACAAATCATTGGACAATCAGATTGCCCAATGATTTGTGACATATTGGAATCCCATATATGGTGGTCTCAAAATCCCCTGAAGAAGCCAACCCTGGCGAAACATGGGATCAAACACCACGTTTTGACCATCTACATCTTGGACACTAATGATCGATGAAATGACATGTGTATATACAAAAGTATTTTTATTAAACTCATTTTTAATTTTTTGTGAATAAACTTAAATTGTTTTATATGCAATGTGGTTTTCCATGACGTTTGGCACCGTTATAATCCCACACAATACCCTGTTGCTCCATATATACCCAGTAAGAATGAGGTGCCGGAATAACACTGTCACCCAACCGCTACCCAGTGTGGAATGCATATATGCGCGACTTAAAGTTGCAGCAACTTCAAAGTAGTTTATGCACTACTTTGGTCCGTCTTTCATGCAAATTGAGGGCCATAGACTTCCATGTTAACCCTCAAAAGTTGCATAAAAATCATACCTGAATGTTATACAATGCGACAGTTGGCCATTAGCAATGGTCAAAGCCAAAGTGGTATCCAAGTTGCACCCATCCAAAGTTGTGTCAAAGTTGCACTCCAGAGTTGGTGCAACTTTGGAGTCATACAAGTGTGAATGGAGCCTAAGTGTTACTAAACCCAGGACTCTGCATTCACTATATCTGGTCTCCAACAGTACACAGAACATGGAAATGCAATTATTTCAGTAAATATAAACTGCTAAATATTGGAGATGCACCGAAATTTCGGTGGCTGAAACGAATTGGCCGAAAATGGTGTTATTGGCATTTTGCCGATAAGAGAAAAAGGTACCTATAATGGCGCTGAAAATGCACACGACTTTGCCGTGACTTTACTGCACCTTTGACATGACTTTACTGCAATTTTGCTGCGATTTTACTATAATTACGGTGTGTTCTTCATAGGTCAGGTGACTCAAAAAGCGCATCAAAAGCGTAGCACAGGTATTCTTGCTGCGTTTTCAGTGCATTTCAACAGATAGGTGCGTTTTTGATGCAGTTTTTTTAACTGACCAAAAATGCAGCAAGCAAGATTTTTAACACCATATCGGAAGTGCAACGGACCAGTGTGAAGACATACATAGAATTTAAAGGGATACGTTTTTCTTGAGCTTTTCTTGCGCTAAAGGTACTAATAATGGCCAAAAATAAATTCATATTAATTTAAATTCAGGTTATTAATTAAAAAGTCGACCATAATACAATTCTATATAAAAATATATATATTTTTTAAAAACTGTCATTTTCGGTTTCAGTTTCGGTTTCTATTTTCGGCCAAGTGCATCCTACATTTTCGGTTTCGCCACCAAAATTTCCATTTGGTGCACCTCTACTAAATACCTTTTCTCATTAGCAGTTAGAGCAGTCTTGTGACTTCTATCAGTGTCTGGTCAAAGCTTGTAGGAGGAGTTTTCATTCGCCTCTGACTGTCCTATGAGGCTGCAGGACCCCTGAACCTCTGTCTGGACAGGGCTGATTGGCCCTTTGCTGTTCATATATACAATAAAAAGAGACATTGGTCATGGGACCCTATGTATTTAGGGAGGGATGGAGGCTCATCACTCATGGTGCTTCAGACAGCAAATTTATCTTTGCTGTTCACATGCAACCTCCCAAAAAGGGGAAAAAAATACACTCTAGCGATACACACCAAACTGAGTATGTGCAGCGTGACTCCGAAGCTCTGTTTTATCAGGAGATGGATTGGGGACAGTGGAATAAGGGGAGGATCAGAGAAGACAGGATCAAACAGCCTTTTTACACAATGTGGAGAATTAACCCCTTCTACAGTGAGTATAACAAGCATGCTTTACTCCATATACAGACTGATTTTACTGTTGTGGGTTTAGCAACGCTTTAATGCATGTACTGTGTAGAAGGACGCTGCACTCCTAGCTGCCCATGTTCAGTTTTAGATGAAAAGCGGCCTCAGCCTAGGCTCCTCCCAGGCCAAACAGGCGCGTTTTGCCCCGCTTATAAGGCTTAATAGGCTGAGTAAAAACGCATCAGAGACATAGCCTGGGAGCAGCCTAGGCTGAGGTCGCTTTTCATCTAAAGCCATACACAGGCTGCTCGGAGTACGGCGTCCTTCTAATGCACAGTATATACAGGGCTTGGATGAGCACCCTTTTTATAGTGGATTACCGCTCAAAGTTATCAAATTTTTTTTTGGGGGGGGGGGGGCACATTGCAGTGCACATGGATGCAGGGCACTTCCAGAGCATTCACTTGAATAGGTCATGTTCGGCAGGCGCTACACTCACTGAAAGCGGCAGGGGGTATAATTCTTGCCATGGCCATGAAGCGAAACATCTTGGCCACAACATGTTTCTACCCTCAACTGCTGCCTCTTCAGGTAAAGAGGGTAGCAGTTGTGGGGTGGTAAATGCAAGGCTCAACCACCCCCCCCCCCCGACCTCATGTGTGAACGAGCCCTAACACATAAGTTCAGGGTGGGCTTTAATGCCCCCAACATGGTGAACATATGCATTGCTGGGCGGTGATTCCAAGCTCTCTCTCTCGGTCCTGGCTAACAAACGGTAACCAGCGGGACCAACTCCCAATCATGTGACCACTGACAGCCTCTTTCAAATGGACAGCCAGGGAGCAGGAGAGGGGGGCAAGTAAAAAAAGGTGGTTGATCTGTGTCTTTTATGCCCCCCCCCCCCAGCCCTGGCCACCCAGTGGGACTGTGCCATAAGAGCCACAGTGTCTCTCAGGGCTTCAATACTGACAGCCAGTGGCAGGTGGAAGCGGCATTGCGCTAAGACAGCCCATTGAAATTTTTACTTTTTTTTTATAATCCCAAGGAGATCTTGTATTGAAGCCCTGAGAGGCACCATGGCTCATGGTTATGGCACAGTCCCATTGGGTGGCCAGGGCTGGGGGGCATAAAAAGACACAGATCAACCACCTATTTTTTTACTTGCCCCCCCCTCCCCTGTTCCCTGGCCGTCCATTTGAAAGAGGCATTAAAATCCAAATACGAGAATTACAATTTTGAGCAGGTAGGCTGTGTCTCCCGCATACGCTCCACCACGTGAAGTTTAGTTCCTGCCAACTCGCACTCTTTCAGGCCATACTTTATTTTACGAAGAACTTCGAGAAGACTGGAGACGTTTGTCCCACCCAGAGGTGACAGGCTGACAGCCGCGGCTCGTTCCCGTCGATGAGCGGCTCTGGGGCTCAAGTCTTCCTCTTGACATTAACGCTACCTAGGGCTCCGCTAATTGTTTATCAAGTGGAGGCACAGCAGAACTTGGGGATTTGATACTAATTAATTTGGTGGATTCCCCTGGGGAGTCAACAGAATGTTAAAGTGTTTCCAACTGGGAAATTTTTAGAAGGGAAGTGCTGTTGCCGCTGAGATAACTGTCACGGCTGACAACACGCACACATACTGGTGCCGTAGATCAGAGGCTGAGTGAGAGTGGATTCAGCATACCAGATAATGTGGCATCCAACGGCCAACGTAGCTCACAGTATACAATGTGTAAAACTGATTCACTAAAATCTCAGCTTTACCATGTTAATGTCATTTTATGGCTGAAATAAAAACTTGTATCTAAATTAGGGATGAGCCGAACACCCCCCTGTTCCGTTCGCACCAGAACATGCGAACAGGAAAAAAGTTTGCTCGAACACGCGAACACCGTTAAAGTCTATGGGACACGAACATGAATAATCAAAAGTGCTAATTTTAAAGGCTTATATGCAAGTTATTCTCATAAAAAGTGTTTGGGGACCTAAGGTCCTGCCCCAGGGGACATGGATCAATGCAAAAAAAAGTTTTAAAAACGTCCGTTTTTTCAGGAGCAGTGATTTTAATAATGCTTAAAGTCAAACAATAAAAGTGTAAGGGGCGCATGTTTCCCGTGTTTAGAACAGCAAAATGATATTTCGAAGGAAAAAAACCCATTTAAAACTACTCGCGGCTATTGCATTGCCGACAATACACATAGAAGTTCATTGATAAAAACGCATGGGAATTCCCCACAGGGGAACCCCGAACCAAAATTTTTTTAAAAAAATGACGTGGAGTCCCCTTAAATTCCATACCAGGCCCTTCAGGTCTGATATGGATATTAAGGGGAACCCCAGCCAAAATTTTAAAAAAAAAATGACGTGGGGTTCCCCCTAAATTCCATACCAGACCCTTCAGGTCTGGTATGGATTTTAAGGGGAACCCCGCGCCAAAAAAAAAAAAAAAAAAAAACGGCGTGGGGTCCCCCCAAACATCCATACCAGACCCTTATCCGAGCACGCAACCTGGCAGGCCGCAGGAAAAGAGGGGGGGACGAGAGTGCAGCCCCCCCTCCTGAACCGTACCAGGCCACATGCCCTCAACATTGGGAGGGTGCTTTGGGGTAGCCCCCAAAACACCTTGTCCCCATGTTGATGAGGACAAGGGCCTCATCCCCACAACCCTGGCTGGTGGTTGTGGGGGTCTGCGGGTGGGGGGCTTATCGGAATCTGGAAGCCCCCTTTAACAAGGGGACCCCCAGATCCTGCCCCCCCCTGTGTGAAATGGTAAGGGGGTACTTACCCCTACCATTTCACTAAAAAACTGTCAAAAATGTTAGCCAGCATGGGTGCGGAGCGGCCCGGAGAAGAAAATGAAGAAGAGAAGAAGGAAGAAGAGAAGAAGATGAAGAAGAAGATGAAGAGAAGAGCAGGAGCCTCCCCCCATGCCATGGCTGCGGAGCGGCCCGAGGAGAAGAAGATAGAAGACGCCGCGGAGGAGATGCTGGACGAGAACACCGGTGGAAGAACCAGAAGAACCAGAAGAAGAAGAAGATGAAGGAAGATAGAAGAAAGAAGAAGCATTTAAATAAAGGAATTGTCAAAAACTGTCTCTTGTCATTTTTAACATTTTTGACAGTTTTTTAGTGAAATGGTAGGGGTAATTACCCCCTTACCATTTCACACAGGGGGGGGGGCTGGGATCTGGGGGTCCCCTTGTTAAAGGGGGCTTCCAGATTCCAATAAGCCCCCCACCCGCAGACCCCCACAACCACCGACCAGGGTTGTGGGGATGAGCCCCCTCTTTTCCTGCGGCCTGCCAGGTTGCGTGCTCGGATAAGGGTCTGGTATGGATTTTTGGGGGGACCCCACGCCGTTTTTTTTTTTTTTTTTTTTGGCGCGGGGTTCCCCTTAAAATCCATACCAGACCTGAAGGGCCTGGTATGGAATTTAGGGGGACTCCCACGTCATTTTTTTTTTTTAATTTTGGTTCGGGGTTCCCCTGTGGGGAATTCCCATGCCGTTTTTATCAATGAACTTCTATGTGTATTGGCGGCAATGCAATAGCCGCGAGTAGTTTTAAATGGGTTTTTTCCTTTGAAATGTCATTTTGCTGTCAGACTGTTCTAAACACGGGAAACATGCGCCCCTTTACAGGCATACTATAGACACCCCCCAGCTACGAAATTTAAAGGGATATTACACTTTTATTGTTTCACTTTAAGCATTATTAAAATCACTGCTCCTGAAAAAACTGCCGTTTTTAAAACTTTTTTTGCATTGATCCATGTCCCCTGGGCCAGGACCCAGGTCCCCAAACACTTTTTATGACAATAACTTGCATATAAGCCTTTAAAATTAGCACTTTTGATTTCTCCCATAGACTTTTAAAGGGTGTTCCGCGGCATTCGAATTTGCCGCGAACACCCCAAATTGTTCGCTGTTCTGCGAACTTGCGAACAGCCTATGTTCGAGTCGAACATGAGTTCGACTCGAACTCGAAGCTCATCCCTAATCTAAGTATGTTCCTCAACAGCCACAACGGATACATGCACCAAATGTCTTTCCAAACCCTAATATTACCTTATAAAAGTAGCAGTGACATCAGATACTGTGCTGTACTGAGAGCAGAGCTGTGGGAGGAGCCCAGCAGACCCCACCCATTATAGACTACCTGCAGAAAACTTGAAAATCAAAACGAATGGAACTTAACAAATTAATAATAATAAATAATAATGATATTAATAATAATAATAATAACTATTATTATTATTATTTTATTACGTTCCATGCGTCATTCGTTATTTCAGATAATCCGTAACTTTGGATAAATTTGTATTAATTACATTCACTTACAGCCAAAAAAGTAGCAGTGACATCATCACTGCTGTACAGAGAGCAGAGTTGTGGGAGGGGCCCAGCAGACCCGACCCATTATAGACTACCTGCAGAAAACTACAGGAGGGGGCGGAGACAAGACCAGTCACCCTGCACAAAGTGTTAGATCAGCAGTGACCGGTCTTTATTACAGGAAGTTCACTGTGTGCATGGTAGATATGTGCACTGTCGAAAAATGTGGGGTTTTTTTTCGTTTCATTCGTTGTTTTTTTGGGGGGGGGTTTTCGGGTTATTCATTATGATCGAAATGCGTTATTTCGAATAAATTTGTAACTTCGAAAAAATTTGAATTAGTTATGTTCCATTTGTTTAGATGCAGTATTCGTAACTTTGAAAATTTGAGAATTCATAAATTCGGAAATGAGAAAATTTCGAAATAATAACTAACTAATAATAACAAACTATTAAATTATAGTTATTGGAATTTTGAATTTTCAAATCTCCAAATGTATGCATTTTCAAATTTACAAATGTTTAAATTTACGAATACCGCATCTAAACAAAGGGAACATAACTAACTCTTCCCTTACACATGCTTTTCTAAACACAGCCTAGCTTAAAGAAGACCTTTATTAACATAGCCCCTGACTACTGAGCAACTAGCAACTGTTGTACAATATGGCATAAGGAGTGCAGTGGTCAGGAGTATGAAATGCACAGCATAGTGTAATTAGATCAAGGGTAAGCAGTGTGTAACACACAGAGTACAGGGGTCAGGACTGCTTAATGCAGAAAGCTCAGAGGTCAGAAGTGCAGAACTAGTGGAGAATTTCCCCCCCAAGTGCAGATCCTACCCCCAGTATTTCAGTACACTTCCACCCCATCAGTACAGCTCTCCCTCAGTACAGATCCCCCCCTTAGTACAGCCTCCACAAAACATATCGCTTCCTCCAGTAGAGCTCCCCATCAGTACAAATCCCCCAGTACAGCCGCCCCCCCCCCTTAGTACAGCTCCCCCCCCCCCCCCCCGTAAAGATTGCCCCAGTACAGATTTTCCCCCTCCTTAGTACATCTCCACGCAGAAAAGACCGCCCCCCCCCCAAGTACAGAACAAATCTTCCTCCCCATAGAACAGCTCCCCCAGTACAGATCTCCCCTGTACAATTCCACCCCCAGTACAGCTCTCTCTTAATACGGATCCCCTCTGCCTTAGTACAGCCTCCCCAGAACATACACTATGTTGTCAAAAGTACTGGTACGCCTGCCTTTACACGCACATGAACTTTAATGGCATCCCATTCTTAGTCTGTAGGGTTCAATATTGAGTTGGCCCACCCTTTGCAGCTATAACAGCTTCAACTCTTCTGGGAAGGCCGTCCACAAGGTTTAGAAGTGTGTCTATGGGAATGTTTGACCATTCTTCCAGAAGCACATTTGTGAGGTCAGGCACTGATGTTGGATGAGAAGGCATGGCTCGCAGTCCCCGCTCATAAATGCGCTTCTGGAAGAATGATCAAACATTCCCATAGACATCCTCCTAAACCTTGTGGACAGCCTTCTCAGAAGAGTTGAAGCTGTTATAGCTGCAAAGGGTGGGCCAACTCAATATTAAACCCTACGGACTAAGACTGGGATGCCATTAATGTTTATATGTGTGCAAAGGCAGGTGTCCCAATACTTTTGACAATATAGTGTATCTCCTTCTACAAGTACAACTCTCTATCAGCACAGCTCCCCCCAGTACAGCCCCCCTTAATACAGCTCCCCCAGTAGAGATTCCTTCTGTACAGATCTCTCCCCCTCCTTAGTACAGCTACCCCAGTACAGACACCCCCCCAGTACAGACACCCCCCCCCCAGTACAGCTCCCCCTGTACAGATCCTCCCCTAATACAGATCCCCCCCCCCCCCCCCTCCATGAGACACACTCACCAGTCAAACCAGCCAGTTCAGGATGAGGGGAAGTCATCCCCTGTCATGTAACTACTGCTGAGGAGGAGATAAGGAAATCTTTCCTCAAGCTGAACTGCAGCTGCCTTTTTGCCAGACCTGAGGCATTAGGAGTGGCTTCTGCTTTGTACAGCATTGTCAGTGCTAGAAGACAGCAGCAGGCAGCGGCACCAGGGATGCTCTGGAAGGTTTGGACCCCCTTTACCCCCCCCCCTTTATCTACGCCCCTAGAAGCAGGAAGCTATCTACAGCATCCAGCCAGCCCCTCCAACCAGTTCAGTTATGATCTACTTGCATTTCATAGAAGAGCACAGAGACCAATGATGATGCCACTCGATACAAAATAAGGTGTATAATGAAAGTGGAAAGCTTTTATTTAAAAATGTTGTTAGCATGTTGATGGGGGGGGGCAAAATATTAGGATTAAATTTCAGCTAAGTGTAAACTAACCTGTGCTACTACATTTGTGTGGCCTATGCAAAGCATCAGCCACCTCGTCCTTATCCCGCGGACTGTAGCTGTCAGCATTCAGGTGCCTTTTCCTGGGCTGGCAATCATGCTCAAATTAATTGTCCTCAATTACATGTTAATTGCGTGTTAATTACCATCATCTTTGCAAAGACAGAATATTTATAGCTGCCGCAGATACGTCTCCGCACCTTCCCTACCTATTCCGTTTATTAATAGTTTGTTTCTAAGAAAGATCAACAGCCGTGGGGGATTGTGTGATGAGCAGACAGGAGCGCGGAGAGATCAATAGACAAAGTGCATTGGAGATAGTCGGTGGAATCTGGCTTACTGACAGAGCTAATGATGACTCTTATTTCATATGGGATAGTCTCTAGAAGCGGAATCACTTACATAGAAAAGTATAGTGTGTTTTCTGTAAGTACACATTCTCAGTCGCTGTAACATTTACCCAAATGTACGTTTTGATGAGTCTTTCATGTTTTACCTGTTTGCTGTTCCGTATTTTGATTACTCAAGTTTCTGTTCGGATTTGTAAATTCTCCCTCTAGTGGTTGTCTGGATATCAGGGAATGTGATTAGCTTTCACTGCTTAAAGATAAACTAGACTGTATAAAACAAATATTGTGAGCAGGAGGATCTTTATTGGAGGGAGATATGCTTGGGTCTCCTTTGCAATACATGGGCGGCTGAAGGGTGGTTAAAACAGGCAGCTGAGCCATAGGTTTAATCAGGGCTTTTTTTTCCCTCAGAGAATAGGTGCAGGAACTCCTTGGAATGGTGCTTAGAGATGGGTAGGGGTGGAACCAAGGAATGGTGCTCAGAGGTGGGTAAGGGGTAGAACCAAGGAACGGTGCTCAGAGGTGGGTACGGGGTGGAACCAAGGAATGGTGCTCAGAGGTGGGTAAGGGGTGGAACCAAGGAATGGTGCTCAGAGGTGGGTAAGGGGTGGAACCAAGGAACGGTGCTCAGAGGTGGGTAGGGGGTGGAACCAAGGAACGGTGCTCAGAGATGGGTAAGGGGTGGAACCAAGGAATGGTGCTCAGAGGTGGGAACGGGGTGGAACCAAGGAATGGTGCTCAGAGGTGGGTAAGGGGTGGAACCAAGGAATGGTGCTCAGAGGTGGGTAAGGGGTGGAACCAAGGAATGGTGCTCAGAGGTGGGTAAGGGGTGGAACCAAGGAACGGTGCTCAGAGGTGGGTAATAGGTGGAACCAAGGAACGGTGCTCAGAGGTGGGTAACGGGTAGAACCAAGGAATGGTGCTCAGAGGTGGGTACGGGGTGGAACCAAGGAACGGTGGTCAGAGGTGGGTAAGGGGTGGAACCAAAGAACGGTGCTCAGAGGTGGGTAGGGGGTGGAGTCAAGGGGTCACTACGCCCCCTACCCAACTCTGAGCATCATTCCTTGGTTCCACCCCTTACCCACCTCTCAGTACCACCCCTTTTAGAGAATACAGAACCAAGTATCACTTTGTAATGCTAAGTATTTTGGATGGAATTTGTTAATGAGAACAAGAAAGGCAGTGAAATAGATCTAGCAACAATGGACACTCCAGCGACAAAAGATCCACCCCAGCAACAATGTACTCCCAACATCCAGCATCAATCAACCGTTTAGCAGCCAGCAACATTAGACCCCACTCTCAACAGTAGTTCCCTCCCAGCAACAATCAACCCCCTGCAACATAAGACTCACCCCCCAGCAACAATAAATCCCCCACCAGCAACAATAGACCCCCCCTGTTTGCAAAAAATAGATCACCTCCAGCAACAATAGATTCCCTGTAGCCAGCATCAATAGACCCTCCATCAGTCAGCAACAAAGACCCCCTCCCTCAAAAAAACATCCCTCGCAGCACCAACTGACCCCCCAGCAACACTGGACAACCCAGTGACAATAGATCCACCCCAGCAAGAATGGACTCCCAACAGCCAGCAACAATAGACCCTCTAGCAGCCAGTAACATTAGACCCCTCCCTAAACAATAGATCCCTCCAAGTAACGATTGACCCCTTGCAACATAAGACCCACCCCCAGCAACAATAGACCCCCCACCAGCAACAATAGACCTCCCCAGCAACAATAGACCCCCCTGCAAAAATAGATCACCACCAGAAACAATAGATTCCCCAGTAGGCAGCATCAATAGACCCTCCAGCAGCCAGCAACAAAGACCCCCTCCCTCAACAATACATCCCTCCCAGCAACGACTAACCCCCTGGCAACATAAGACCCACCCCAGCAACAATAGATCCCCCACGCACTACAGTAGAACTCTCCAGCAACAATAGACCCCCTTCCTTCACAAAAATAGATCCCCTCCAGCAACAATAGATTCCCCAGCAGTCAGCATCAATAGACCCTCCAGCACATCTCAGCACCTCTTGCCAATACATACATTCAGTTCTGGAGGTGGCGAAACTTCGTTCCCCCACGTTCCTGCTGAAAAAAAGCCCTGGGTTTACCGCCACCAGACCACTGAGCTGCAAGCTAACATGGCCAGCAGTTGCAACACAACATAGTGAAACTCATAGGTGTGCCCAGTCTATTGCATTTGGGCGTGCACCCCAAAGCCCAAACACACATGCGTGGGCAGTAATGGCGTAAGTAGGGCAGTGAATGGTGTCATTATTTTTTATTTTTTTTACAATTTTATTTTAATTTTTTTACAATATATATATATATTTATTTTAGGAGCCCGTTGGGGGGGGGGGGGGGGTGAAATATCAGGAGTCTAAACAGACCCTGATGTCTCACTTTGAGACAGAGAAAGGCACTTTAGACAGAGATTGCTCAGTGCTTTTTTTCTGCAGCCTCAGCTGCACTGGAATGAATGGGAAGTGCTCTGCACTGAGGTTTCCTGTTCATTTACAAACTTAAGCATAGTAAACAGTTTACTATGCTTCAGTTATAAATTAACACAGTGTGCGTTCATTCAGAAAAGGAAGGTGCTGGTAAATTACATATTTACCAACTCCTTGCATACTTTCCATCCTGAAATTGTCTCCTGCAGCAGCAGGCAGGAGAGAAAAGGAGAGGAAGAGAAGCCAGCAGCAGGGACAAGAGGGGCGGTGGGGGCAACAAATATTGGTACTGATCCCCTGTATTTCCCTCCTGTGGCATCTGAATGCCGGCGGGAGAGGGGGAGAAGCCTACTTTCAGCTGCTGCAGGTGGAAAATACAAATTGGTTCCAGTAAATGCTGCCCCCGCTGCCCTTCCTGTCCAGGTTTCGGGGGTTAGGCAAGGAAGGATTGCAGTCTATCCTTCACCTGCTCATGATTGACAGGTAGATTGTGATCAGTGGGTTGCTGACCCCCGGATTAGAGTTTGCCCAGACACACCCGGCACACCCAGTGTGCACCCTTATGGTAAAAACTATGTTACATTTGGCAGGTAAAACCGCCACCAAATACAACCCATTCGGATGCATGGGACTGCACTGCAGCATCGCAAAGGATGTGGCTGCGGCTTGGTGATGCAAGCTTTCAATGGCTAGCACAGGCTATGAGGAGGCGACAAATCCACCACAGAATGCTTTCAGAGTGGACGGCAGGGGCGTTGCTAGGTCTACAAAAGATCTGGGGCTATAGCAGAGTAGTAAAGAAAGTCATACGCTTGGGTGGGCATACACATGTATATACAGTAATATACGTGTGTGTGTATATACCCCCAGAGAGCCCCCCTTACATCAGGGTCCCCAGAGAGCCCCCCACTTACATTAGGGTCCCCAGAGAGCCTCCCCCTTAAAATCAGGGTCCCAGAGAGCCTCCCTTTGCATCAGGGTCCCCAGAGAGCCTCCCCCTTAAAATCAGGGTCCAAGAGAGCCTCCCCTTGCATCAGGGTCCCCAGAGAGCCCACCACTTACATCAGGGTCCCCAGAGAGCCTCCCCTCCCCCTGGGGACCCCTGCAGAGACTCGGGGCTATGGGCCCCAGATTCGGGGCTATAGCCCCAAAAGCCACCCCCTAGCAACGCCACTGGTGGACGGTAAAACTGCCTCTTGTCCAAGCCGCTTGCTGAGCCAAGGTATTACTGCCTCCTGACCACTGAGCTGGATGTTAGTATGGCCAGCGATTGCAGAACGGTACAGTGAAAATTATATCACCTTTTACATTTGGCAGGCGGAACCACCACCAAATGCGACCTATTCAAGTGCATTGGGCTGCGTCACACCTGCTGTGCAGCAGCGTGCAATTCCTGTGGTCACATCGACAGTATTTTTTTACTACCCATTAGACATGTGCACTGCCGAAAAATTTGTTTGCTTTCGTTTTCGTTTCATTAGCTTGTTGGGGTTTTTTTTTTCGTTTTTCGGGTCATTCATTTTGATCGAAATTCGCAAATTTGAAAATTCGTAAATTCAAAAAAACCTGAAAATTTGAAAATCTGAAAATAAGAAAGAAAATCTGAAAATGCAAAAGAACGAAAATCCGAAAATCCTAAATAATAACGAAATACCTAACTAACTAATAATAACTAACTATTAAATTGTAGGTATTGGAATTTCCTTTAAAATTTGGCTATTAGTCAACGTAACGAATACGAATTTATCATAACTTATCTTAACTGTATTTAAGTTATGAATTATCCGAAATAACGAATGTCACATCTAAACAAATGGAACAGAATGATTTATTAATAATAATAATAAAAATAATTTTAAAATTTTATTATTATTATCGTTATTTATTATTGTTAATTCATTACGTTTCAGTCATTTAGATACGGCATTTGTTTTTTCCGGATAATTCGTAACTTCGGATAAATTTCTCTAATAGTCAAATTTGAAAGGAAATTCCAATACCTATAATTATTGGAATATTCTGAAAAATTCATGAAACAGGTTTTCATTAATGCGGATATTTCCGAATTAACAAATTTGTTGAAAACCATTAAAAAACAAATTGGGAACAAAATGATTTGCACATGTCTACGTACCCATCTAAAAAGAAATCTGCGGTTTGCTTTTTTAGAGGCATTTGATTGGCAGCTCAGTGGTGATATGTCACCTCCTAAATGCCTGTTTGAACCAGTGGAAGCCCACAGCACCTTGCCTGCATGTAAATTCCTTCTGTGTAAATGGAGAAAAATCAAATATTCCCAGGCTATATTCTCTGCAGATCAAATATGTGAATGGGGAAAATATTTTACTAGGGCCACTAGATGGAGCTGAAGAGCATACTTAATTCGTTATAATGGTCAGCGCCCCCTAGTGGTCATAATGCAGTATTTTCCCCATTCACACATTCAGTCTGCAGAGAATATAACCTTAAAACATTCAACTTTACCCCATTCGCCTAGAACAAATGCGGCGTGGTTCCCTTCACTTAATAGAGTCATATTTGGCAGCAGTTCTGCCAGCCAATCATTACATGCTAAAATATAAAGAGTCCTGTGAGCTTCCACTAATCCAAAATGCCTTAATTATCAAAAATCAGATGCAAGCATTAAACATGCCTCATATATCATGCGAATGTGGATAAATAAATATATCCACTGCGCTTTTCAAAGTCGTACACTATACCAGTGTGAAAAGAAACATAAAAAACCTCCAACAGTGAAAAAAAAAAACGTCTTTCCTAACATTGGAAAGGACTTTAGTGCAATAAATGAACACATATATTAAAAATAAATATAAATATTACACATATATTAAAAATAAAAGATGTGTATATATAAAAGCATAAACAATGATGATAATAGATATAAAGTGCTACTCTGCAAAGAGGTGCAATTCCCACTTTTATGATCCTGTATAGATTATCAGTGACCCACTAGTGCATAAAAAAGTGCTCCTGTGCATGTGCATAGCATCCAGTATTATATAGTATATCAATATTGCATTGCTGGGTTGTTCAAAGAAGTGCTCCTGTACAAGTGTATGGTATCCAAAAAAAGTCTCAGACGTGCGACCTTGCAACTAAGCGCAGTCAAAACACGCATATGAACCACCTCTGGGCTCCTCCTCCTCAGTATGGTACCTCGGTGAGTGTATAAAATAAAGACTTGATAATGTAATAGAGTTTTAATGGTATAATAAACAGAAAGCAAAAAAGGCCCCCAACTGGGGTACTCACATAGATTAGGTGCGCCAGTGCACCGCTCTATATCAGGTAAAACAATGGTAAATACCGGACTGGTATCGGGATAGTATGTTGTTCCTTTCTGTCAGATCACCTGTGCAAACGTGCCGCCCTGTCCCCTTCCCCTACGCGTCTCGACATAGGGGTTTCCGTATCTTCTTAAGGGGGAGAATTCGTAAAGTATTCAAAAACTATTCGAATTTTGTCCGAATTTTTTTTTTTGTTATTTCGGATTCGTTTAACCACTTCAGCCCTGGAAGATTTTACCCCTTTCCTGACCAGAGCACTTTTTGCAATATGGCACTGCGTCACTTTAACTGACAATTGTGCGGTCGTTGTACCCAAACAAAATTGACGTCCTTTTTTTCCCACAAATAGAGCTTTTTTTTGGTGGTAATTGATCACCTTTGCGGTTTTTAATTTTTGCGCTATAAACAAAAAAGAAAAGAGCGACAATTTTGAAAAAAAACGCAATATTTTTTACTTTTTGCTATAATAAATACCCCCCGAAAATATATAAAAAAAACTATTTTTTTCGTCAGTTTAGGCCGATATGTATTCTTCTCCATATTTTTGGTAAAAAAAATTGCAATAAGTGTATATTAAATGGTTTGCACAAAAGTTATAGCATCTACAAAAAAGGGGATAGATTTATGGCATTTTTATTAAATAATTTTTTTTATTAGTAATGGTAGCGATCTGCAATTTTTTTCATGACTGCGACATTATGGCGGCCACATTGGACACTATTTTGGGACCATTGTCATTTATACAGCGATCAGTGCTATAAAAATGCACTGATTACTGTGTAAATGACACTGGCAGGGAAGGGGTTAAACACTAGGGGGCGATCAAGGGGTAAAGTGTGTCCTAGAGAGTGATTCTAACTGCGGGGGGAGGGGCTACCTAGCACATGACAGCGATCACTGCTTCTGATGACAGGGAGCAGTGATCTCTGTTATGACACTGTTATGACACAAGGCAGAACGGGAAAATGCCTTGTTTGCATCTGCCCATTGTACCTCTCCACACCGTAATCGCGGACCGCCGCAGAACATCAAGTTCCCGGGACCCGCGGGCACGCTCCCGCGGAGTGCGGCAGGCACGTACATGCCCAAAACATGGCAAATTTAAAGGGACATACCTGTACGCCCATTTGACTGCCTGTGCAATTCTGCTGACGGACATCTGTGTACAGCAGTCGGCAATCGGTTAAATTCGGTACTTTTGTACCAAAAGTACAAGAGCTCCCCTTGTTGGAAATGGTCAAGGTCCTCCCATTACATCAATGCAGAGGAAAGAAGATCTGTAGGCCACACATCTCTGTAGGTCCGGTGTGAGCAAGTGTAACAGCCTCAGCCCAAGCTCCAACCAGGCCACGCCTCCAACGTGTTTCGTCCCGACCCATGACTAAGCTCCATAGGTGGAGCGAAATACATTGGTGGATGTGGCCTGGTCAGAGCCTGGAGCACTTCCTTACACCAAACCTGCAGCGATGTGCAGCTTACAGGACATCTTCTTCTCTATACATTGATGTTTCAAGATGGGATGAGCTCCGTCACTCACAGTGGTTGGCTCAATAATTAGGATCTTTCAAAACCTGAGCGCCATCCATCATTTCTGGTTTTGGCCCACCCATTACAGATGCAGCTGTTGGGGGTCTTCTTCAGAAAAAAAAAACCTCTGGCCCCCGCATTCCTCCCAATTCTGTCATTTGCAGAACGGGCTGAATATCACAAAAAGGTGCCCCCTAGTGCAGGGGTGTCAAACTTGCGGCCCTCCAGCTGTTTGAGGTTTTAATTATTCCATAATCTATCCAAAACTAAGACAGAAGAGGTTTTGGCTGGAAATACACTTTATTATATGTCCAATATGTAAACGCTTCTGGAGAAAATGAAAACATTTTCTCCTTTTAATAAAAAGAAAATGATCAGCGCTCACATGTGATTTCCCTTTGGATTGGCAGAAATATATTGTATAGAACAACAGCCGGGATATTGTTTTCTTCTGTAAAACTGCAATCAGAGCCGGTAATACAAACCAAAGGTGGAAATTAACAAGATGATTATCCGATGAGAAAAGTTACTTGTCAAAGAACAGAGATTTCTTAAATCTTATATATGATATACAGTCAGGTCCATAAATATTGGGACATTGACACAATTCTAATCTTTTTGGCTCTATACACCACCACAATGGATTTGAAATGAAACAAACAAGATGTGCTTTAACTGCAGATTTTCATCTTTAATTTGAGGGTATTTACATCCAAATCAGGTGAACGGTGTAGGAATTACAACAGTTTGTATATGTGCCTCCCACTTTTTAAGGGATCAAAAGTAATGGGACAGATTAACAATCATCCATCAAACTTTCACTTTTTAATACTTGGTTGCAAATGCTTTGCAGTCAATTACAGCCTGAAGTCTGGAACGCATAGACATCACCAGACGCTGGGTTTCATCCCTGGTAAAGCTCTGCCAGGCCTCTACTGCAATTGTCTTCAGTTTCTGCTTGTTCTTGGGGCATTTTCCCTTCAGTTTTGTCTTCAGCAAGTGAAATGCATGCTCAATCGGATTCAGGTCAGGTGATTGACTTGGGCATTGTATAACATTCCACTTCTTTCCCTTAAAAAACTCTTTGGTTGCTTTCGCAGTATGCTTCGGGTCATTGTCCATCTGTACTGTGAAGAGCCGTCCAATGAGTTCTGAAGCATTTTGCTGAATATGAGCAGATAATATTGCCTGAAACACTTCAGAATTCATCCTGCTGCTTTTGTCAGCAGTCACATCATCAATAAATACAAGAGAACCAGTTCCATTGGCAGCCATACATGCCCACGCCATGACACTACCACCACCATGCTTCACTGATGAGATGGTATGCTTTGGATCATGAGCAGTTCCTTTCCTTCTCCATACTCTTCTCTTCCCATCACTCTGGTACAAGTTGATCTTGGTCTCATCTGTCCATAAGATGTTTTTCCAGAACTGTGAAAGCTTTTTTAGATGTTGTTTGGCAAACTCTAATCTGGCCTTCCTGTTTTTGAGGCTCACCAATGGTTTACATCTTGTGGTGAACCCTCTGTATTCACTCTGGTGAAGTCTTCTCTTGATTGTTGACTTTGACACACATACACCTACCTCCTGGAGAGTGTTCTTGATCAGGCCAACTGTTGTGAAGGGTGTTTTCTTCACCAGGGAAAGAATTCTTCAGTCATCCACCACAGTTGTTTTCCGTGGTCTTCCGGGTCTTTTGGTGTTGCTGAGCTCACCGGTGCATCCTTTCTTTTTAAGGATGTTCCAAACAGTTGATTTGGCCACACCTAATGTGCTTGCTATCTCTCTGATGGGTTTGTTTTGTTTTTTGATGGCTTGCTTCACTGATAGTGACAGCTCTTTGGATCTCATATTTAGAGTTGACAGCAACAGATTCCAAATGCAAGTAGCACACTTGAAATGAACTCTGGACCTTTTATCTGCTCCTTGTAAATGGGATAATGAGGGAATAACACACACCTGGCCATGGAACAGCTGAGCAGGCAACTGTCTCATTACTTTTGGTTCCTTAAAAAGTAGGAGGCACATATACAAACTGTTGTAATTCCTACACCATTCACCTGATTTGGATGTAAATATTAAAGCTGAGAGTCTGCAGTTAAAGCACATCTTGTTCGTTATATTTCAAATCCATTGTGGTGGTGTATAGAGCCAAAAAGAGTAGAATTGTGTCGATGTCCCAATATTTATGGACCTGACTGTATATCATATAAGATGCTTTGCACATGCTATACAGTATGCTACATACTAGATTGTAATAAGATGATTAATTGATTAAAAGTGATAGATAGATTTGTTTAGTTAAACAAGTAGGTAAATACACTTACAGACTGGCTGATTGATTGATTGGTCAATCAATCAATCAATCAATCTACATGATTGACCAATTGATCAGTTTAGTAACTGATAAGATGTTTTATAGATAGATAGATAGATAGATAGATAGATAGATAGATAGATAGATATAGGGCTTTTTTTCAGCGGGAACGTGGGGGAACGCAGGCACCTCCAGCACTGAATGTATGTAATAGTATGGGGTGTGGGGTGTGCTGGAGGGTCTATTGATGTTGGCTGCTGGAGGGATCTATTGTCACTGGTGGGGATCTGATTTTGTGTGAGGGTCTATTGTTGCTGATGGGGGATCTATTGTTGCTGGGGGGTCTTATGTTGCTGGAAGGGATCTACTGTTGAGGGAGAGGTCTATTTATACTGGCTGCTGGAGGATCTATTGATGCTGGCTGCTGGGAGATCTGTTGTTGCTGCTGGGGGGTGGGGTCTAATGTTACTTGGGTGGATATTTTGTTACTGGGTGTGATATTTTGTTGTGGGTGGTTCACTGTTGCTGCAGGGAATCTATTGTTGTTGGGGTGGAGTCCATTGTTGCTGGGGGAGTCTATTGTTGTGTAGGGATCTATTGCTGGGATTCTATTGTTGCTGACTGCAGGGGATCTATTTTACTGCTTTTCTTTTTATCATCAACATGTTTCATACAAATGATCTAGCACCACAAAATGATAGTTGGTTCTGTGTTCTCTAAAAGGGGCAGTACTGGTAGGTGGGTAGGGGGCGGAATCAAGGGACGGTGGTCAGAGGTGGGTAGGGGGCAGAGACAAGGGGTGACTCAGACGGGGGGAGCTCCTGCACCTATTGTCCGAGAAAAAAAGCCCTGGATAGATAGATAGTCAAGTTTATATAAACAAATAAGTAAATACACTTATTTGATCAATTGATTGATTGACCAATCTACATGATTTACTAATTGATCACTTTAGCAACTGATAAGAGGTTTCTTAATAGAGATATAGATAGACAGACAGATTAAAATGGATAATGTAGATAGGTATATAATGGGGTATAAGATAGATAGATAGATAGATAGATAGATAGATAGATAGATAGATAGATAGATAGATAGATAGATAGATAGATAGATAGATATGCAGATAGGTGGCCATACATGTGGGTTAGATGTATATGTGTGTGTACTGAGTTGATTATAAATAAAGTAATTTAATGATTGACACTAGGGATGGGCGAACAGTTCGGCCCGAGAATAAGTTCGGACCGAACTTCAGCTGTTCAGACATTTGACGAACAAACGGGCCGTTCGGCCATTTGTTTGCCCCCCCCCCCAAACCGATCACAATGCATTGCAGTGCATTGCAAGCCCTGATTGGTTGAAGCAGTGAAAGCTTAAGCCAGTCAGGGCACAGAGCACTGTCAGAGTCATGATTGAACACTGTCATCATGACTTTATGCAAACATGGCTCATTCCCGCCCCATAGTATAAAAGTATTCTTTCAATGGCATTTTCAGTGTGATTTCGTCGTGGAGAGAGATAAAACAGGGCTCTGTTCAGTGCCTTTTAGTTAGTTAGTGTGCTATACTGTGCTATTTTGCTTCAATTGTCAGTGTAGAATATTAGTTAAGTGTCAGTCTAGGGATAGTGTGAGTGTAGTGAGGAGGACCATCATTCAGCTTTTCATAGTGTGCAGCTAGAGTAGGGACAGCTCAGTTTCAGTGTAGTGTAGTGAGACCGTGTCATTCATACATACATTAGTGTAGAGTAGGGACAGCTTAGATAGTTTCACTGTAGTGTAGTGAGACCGTGTCAGTAATCTTTACATTAGTGTATAGCTAGAGTAGGGACAGTTCAGATAGCGTCAGTGTAGTGACGGTTGAACAACGTCTTATTGATTGCGTTACTGCCAGTTTAACGCCATTTACTTCTGTGTGCGTTACTGCCAGTTTAACGCCATATAGTTTTGTGTGCGTTACTGCCAGTTTAACGCCATATAGTTTTGTGTGCCTTACTGCCAGTTTAACGCCATATACTTCTGTGTGCGTTACTGCCAGTTTAACGCCATTTACTTCTGTGTGCGTTACTGCCAGTTTAATGCCATGTAGTTCTGTGTGCGTTTCTGTCAGTTTAACGCCATATAGTTTTGTGCATTACTGCCAGTTTAACACCATATAGTTTTGTGTGCGTTACTGCCAGTTTAACGCCATATAGTTTTGTGTGCGTTACTGCCAGTTTAACGACATATAGTTTTGTGTGCGTTACTGCCAGTTTAACGCTATATAGTTTTGTGTGTGTTACTGCCAGTTTAACAACATATAGTTTTGTGTGCGTTATTGCCAGTTTAACGCCATATAGTTCTGTGTGCATTACTGCCAGTTTAACGCCATATAGTTTTGTGTGCGTTACTGCCAGTTTAACGCCATATAGTTTTGTGTGCGTTACTGCCAGTTCAATGCCATATAGTTCTGTGTGCGGTACTGCCAGTATAACGCCATATAGTTCTGTGTGCGTTACTGTCAGTTTAACGCCATATCGTTTTGTGCATTACTGCCAGTTTAACGCCATTTACTTTTATGTGCCTTACTGCCAGTTTAACGCCATGTAGTTCTGTGCGTCAATGTACGTTTGGCGCATTATATTGCAGTATATTATAGTCTATCCGTGGGGTGTGTCTGTGTAGTGTGAGTACTCAAATTAAAGTGCACCAAACACCTTTTTACATTGATTTAAGCGCATTCACGTAGATTTCAACTTCTTCTTTACATTTGCTTATAAGCGCCACCCCCTCCCTCCCAATAATGTCTGGGAGGACAACAAGGAGAGGCAGACGTTTCCATGGCACTGTAAGGGGGCCAGCAACAAATGTGTGCATAGGCAAAGGTGGACATGGTGGTCAGTCCTCAGGCAGGGCATCATTTCCTCTGTTTAGTGAGTTTGCCCATACTATCGGGCCACAGCATGCAGAGGAGGTGGTGGACTGGCTTACTAAACCTCCCTCATCCTCCTCATCCTCTGTCACGCAAGCAGAGACAAGTGTGCAGTCCCCTGCAGATGCCAGAGTGGATAAACCTGCCTCATTGTCCACATCTATTCCTGCCATAGCCCCAACATCAGCCATTGAGGAGTCAGCTGAGTTATTTGACCACAGCATCAGCCACTTGCTCCTTGATGATGCCCAGCCATTACTGGATTCAGATGTGGGTTCTGAGGTTGAGGATGACAGGAACATGAGCCTAGAGAGAGGGAGGAACACTGGTAGACAAATTGGCATTCATGTTCCCCAAGCCGCAGCGTATTGCTAAGTTGTCTCCAGTGGTAATGATGAAGATGGAAGAGATGGAGATGATGATGATGATGATGATAATGTGGTCATTGATGCGACTTCTGTGCCAGATAGAGCAGAGGAGAAAACTGAAGGTGAGGCAGCACAACTCCAAGGGAACAAGATCAGAGATTTTTTGGATACATTCTAGTGTCACTTTGACTTTGTATAGAAGTAATAGGTGCGTAAAAATTGGTCTTTGGGTGTCGGTGGCGCCTTCCCACCGTAACCCTATAGAGGTAATCAAGAAAGAGGAGAGAGCAGTCACCCGATTCTATCACATTCTTCAGCTGTTATCTCCCGGCCCACTCGCCAAAGCTCAGCTGTCTGGGCCTCTTTCAGCTCATCTACAGTAGATCGCACTGTTGCTATCTGCAAACTGTGTCCCAGGCACATAAAATGTGGCAAAAACACCAACCATATGCATATCATTGCAATTTTTGTTTTGCCTTCATCAAGAGTACCTCTATAGGGTTACGGTGCGAAGGCGCCCCGGACACCCAAAGAGTAATTTTTCTGCACCTGTTTGACAGGTGCATATCATTGCAATTTTTTACAGCAAGGCCAATTCTTGCTTGCTCCAATATTACCTCTATAGGGTTACGGTGGGAAGGCACCACCGACACCCAAAGACCAATTTTTACGCACCTATTACTTCTATACAAAGTCAAAGTGACACCAGAATGTATCCAAAAAATCTCTAATCTTGTTCCCAGTGCACTACATTGTGGCCTCATCATACACACTGGCTCCCCAGCGGTTGCTGAGCAAAATAAAGGCAGCTTGCAGGGAAAATGTCATTTTTTTCGGGCTTTATAAATGCAATTATTGCTGCAGGAGATTCTAGACATGGTACAGATCTGCCACTTTACAGGTAGACTAAGGGGACCCCCCAGGCACTATATTTGGGAGGAATTTTTCATTTTTAGGCTTTCACTTTCAAAAACAAAAATCATTGCTTATTTAAAAATGAAGTTTTTCACAAACTTTTTTTTTATTGATCCATGTCCCCCAGGGCAGGACCCAGACCTCTATAACCATTGTATGCCCAATTACTTCCACATAAACCTTCAAAATGGGCACTTTTGATTTTTGACATTCGGCTCCCATTGACTTTAATGGGGTTCGTTATTCGGGTCTGAACTTTCGCGGTGTTCGGAAATTCTGGTGCAAACCAAACAGGGGTCCGTTCAGCTCATCCCTAATTGATACTATACAGATCCATAAATAAATAGATAGCAAACAGGAATATAGATAGGAAGATAGATAGGTAGAATGATTTCCCTGGTTGATCGATCCATTCGTTAACTGATTGATAAGAGACATAATTGAGATATTTCTATGCGTTGGATAGAGAGATATTGTTCCTCTCCTCCAGATCCAAGGAAAGGATTACATTTTCATGTGGTGAAACAAAAACATATCTCGTAGCAATTTGCTAAGCTTTAGAAAGTACGGGACAAATAGTCTATGATAGATACATAATATTAATAATAAAGCAGCAGGTAGTAAAATCTTGATTCAGATTTTTTTCCCAGGGCAGTGAGGAGACAATGGGAAGTGCATTATATAGAACTCTGGTATTGTGTACCTGAAGAGTCTGTCTATAGACAAGAGAAGTTTATGTGTGTAACACGAGCTCCCCCTACTGGCTGGTTGTGTCCATTGCAGTGTGCACCCATTATCTTCAGACTGACAATAAATAAGGGAGTAATTGAGTTAATTATAAAACAAAAATTACCGTAGTGTTTACATCACAACATCATATGTTTAGGTAAATTGCTGACTATTTACCAGTTGAAGAAAAATCAGAAATAATGGCACAGCCATTGCTGACGTTTGCTTCTAAAAATGCTAGGGGTCTGTTTTGCTACAGCACTTCATATTGGGGGTCTCCAAACTTTCTAAACAAAGGGTCAGCTCACTGTCCTTCAGACCTAAAGTGATTGTAAGGCTTCGTTTTTTTGTTTTTTGTTTTTTGTTTTTTTTTAAATAACAAACATGTCATACTTACCTCCACTGCGCATTTCGTTTTCCACAGAGTGGCCCCGAACCTCGTCTTCTGGGGTCCCCCGGTGGCGCTATCAGCTCCTCCCCGCATCGTATAACCCCCTAGGAGAAGCGTTCTCCCGGGGGGGGGGTTACCTTGCGGGCACGCTCCCGAGTCCAGCATTTGCGTCCATAGACGCAGAATGTAGGACTCGGCCCCGCCCCCCACATCATTGGATTTGATTGACAGCAGCGGGAGCCAATGGCTGCGCTGCTATCAATCTATCCAATCAAGAGCCGAGAACCCCGGGCAGAGAAGTACAGCGCATCTTCGCCGAGGGATCGAAGGGGGTCAGGTTAGTAAAACGGAGGGGGCTGGGGGGCCGGTCACTGTCAGAAAAAACATGAACTTTTACAACCCCTTTAAGACGGTGGCCAGTAAACAATGCCCAAGGCATGGAGGTAAGTGGATGTAAAGAAAAAAGCACCTGCGGCCAGTAGGAGTAATAGTGCCCCGTCATTGGTATTGAAGGGGGAATAGTGCCCCATCATTGGTATTGGAGGGGGAATAGTGCCCCATCATTGGTATCAGTGGGAGGAATAGTGCGCCATCACTGGTATTGGTGGGAGGAATAGTTCCCCATCATTGGTATTGGTGGGAAGAATAGTGCCTCATAACTGGTATTAGTTGGAGGAATAGTGCTCCATCATTCGTATCAGTGAGAGAAATAGTACCCCAGCATTGGTATTAGTGGGAGGAATAGTGCCCCTTCATTACTAGTGGGAGGAATAGTGCCCCATTATTATTAGTAGGAGGAATAGTGCCCCATCATTGGTATTGGTGGGGGAATGGTGCCCCATCATTGGTATTAGTGGGAGGGATAGTGCTCCATCATTGGTATTAGATGGGTGAGGAATAGTGCCCCATCATTGGTACTAGTGGGAGGAATAGTGCCCCATCATTGGTATTAGTTGGGGGAATAGTGCCCCATCACTGTTATAATTAGCTGAAGCCCGCTGTTGGCTGATGTCACAGAGCAGATCCAGGCTCGGGCAAGATTGTGACAATATGGTCAGGATTCGCCCACATGCCTGGACTGGTACCTCTCAGAGCTTGAGCCGGCCTCTCCTGCCCCCTCCATAGCCCATCGCCCCAGTGAGTACGGGGAGGAGGGGGCAGAATAGAGAGCCAGTGACTCACCAGCTCTCTGCTCAGGGAGCACTGAGAACGAGCGATCTGCAGTGATTGATCGCTCGGTTCTCAGCTTTAGAACCGTCAGGGGACAGATGCATTGGACCAATGCTACATCTACCTAGGTAAGTATGATTTAAAAAAAAAAAATTCCCATGCTGCTCTTTTAACGCAACAAATATCATTGAGTATCGTGCGTCACTGGCTGTTCAGAAAGAGCAATGAGGAATGTTTTTTTCTACCTGTAAGTAGTGAGTATTAATGAAAGAACAATGTACTGTACATTCCCAGAGTGATACAACAATGCAGCTAAACTGGGCGATCAATTAGAAGAATAAAAATAAAGAACACTTCATGGGAGGGCACCATGCACAAGATCAACGTATTTATTTATGTCTGAACAGCCCATTCCATGTCTGCCTATTATACTGTATGTCCTGTTATATACCAATGTACATTATCTATATATCTATGTTTGTTTTTCAGATTTATCTATCAAATGCCAAGTATTAATCAACGTATTAAAACATTGGTCAATAAAATCTATCCATCTACATTTATCTATTTATCTGCTCAATCTTTCTTATGTGTCCAAATCGTATCAATCATTCAATCAATGTAATATTAAATCAATCAATCAATGAAATCAATATATCTATCTCTCATATAAATATCTAAATTATGTCGCTTATCAATCAGTCAATTAATGGATAGATCAACAAGGGAAATCATTCTACCTATCTATCTTTTGATTCTATATTCCTGTTCGCTATCTATTTATTTATGGATCTGTAGATCTTTATAGCAGTCCTCAAAAATTCCACTCGCCTGCTCGTATTTTGCGAGTGGATTTTGGGGGCCGGCGAGTGCGGGCTGCCTGGGAGCGGGGGGGGAGCACTGCCGGCAGCCTGGCAATCGGAGGGGAAGATAGAGGAGAGCCGCCGCCGCCTGGTTGATCAGAGCGCCGGGATAATAACAGCTTTCATTTCAATAGCTTGTGTTTGCCGTCATATACAGCCCCTCCTCATTGTCCGGGCACTTTGATAGACAGATCACCCGTCCAATGCTGCACTGGTGACACAGGCTGCATTGGGGACACAGGCTGCACTGGTGACACAGGCTGCACTGGGGACACAGGCTGCACTGGTTACACAGGATGCATTGGGGACACAGGCTGCACTGGGTAAACAGGCTGCACTGGGGACACAGGCTGCACTGGTGACACAGGCTGCATTGGTGACACAGGCTGCATTGGTGACACAGGCTGCACTGGTGACACAGGATGCACTGGGGACACAGGATGCACTGGGGACACCGGCTGCACTGGTGACACAGGCTGCACTGGGTAAACAGGCTGCACTGGGGACACAGGATGCACTGGGGACACAGGCTGCACTGGTGACACAGGCTGCACTGGTGACACAGGCTGCATTGGTGACACAGGCTGCACTGGGGACACAGGCTGCACTGGGGACACAGGCTGCATTGGTGACACAGGCTGCATTGGGGACACAGGCTGCACTGGGGACACAGGCTGCACTGGTGACACAGGATGCACTGGTTACACAGGATGCATTGGGGACACAGGCTGCACTGGGTAAACAGGCTGCACTGGGGACACAGGATGCACTGGGGACACAGGATGCACTGGGGACACAGGCTGCATTGGTGACACAGGCTGCATTGGGGACACAGGCTGCACTGGTGACACAGGCTGCACTGGGGACACAGGATGCACTGGGGACACAGGATGCACTGGGGACACAGGCTGCATTGGTGACACAGGCTGCATTGGGGACACAGGCTGCACTGGGGACACAGGCTGCACTGGTGACACAGGATGCACTGGTTACACAGGATGCATTGGGGACACAGGCTGCACTGGGTAAACAGGCTGCACTGGGGACACAGGCTGCACTGGTGACACAGGCTGCACTGGGGACACAGGATGCACTGGGGACACAGGATGCACTGGGGACACAGGCTGCATTGGTGACACAGGCTGCACTGGGGACACAGGCTGTACTGGTGACATAGGCTGCACTGGTGGACATGAATAAAGTTGTTGTTAATATTTATTTTTATAACTTAAAGCGGAGCTCCGCCTAATTTTTTTTTTTTTAAGTCAGCAGCTACAAATATATCTCCTGCGTTCCTGTTAAAGACTTGCTTGGCTGACATTCCTTCTGGCTCCAGATCTGGCTTGCTGTTCCACTACGCTGTTCCCTGGCTTCCTGACTTTCTGGCTTGTCTGACTATCCGTTCTGGTTACCGAACTTTGGCTATGTTTTGACTATGTTTGTTCTATTTACTTTTACTATTAAACAAGTGTGATTTAACTGTTCTTCTGTCTTCGTCTAAATCATGGTTTCTGACAAATACGCACACATATTATCTATCTATCTATCTATCTATCTATCTATCTATTCCTTTGTATCCATTCAAATCTTTGTAATCATTCAATCAACGTAATATTAAAGGGGTTGTAAACCCTCAGAGTTTTTCACCGTAATGCATTGTATGCATTACGGTGAAAAACCTCCTGTGATGCAGCAGCCCCCCAGGGCCCCCCATTTATTTACCTGAACCCGGTCTTTCCAGCGACAGGGACGAGCACTCCAGCTCCAGCCTCTGTCTCGGGTCCTCATTGGATAGACCTGCTTAGAGCCCCCAGCAAACGATACTCAAGAATTCTGCAATGAGCTAGCTAATTTTTTCATTGACAAAATCGACAGTATTCGGGAATCAATTCAACAGAAAAAAGCAACCAACCTTACCCAACCAAAGCAAAAAGAAGACATTGACGCGAACAGCACACAACCACCAGACTTCTTCTTGACCCCTATCACCACTGACACGACCAAAAACATTATGAGAAGCCTTCGAGACAGCACATCACCAAACGACATCATTCCCACGAAACTCCTGAAAAAATGCGCCGACATCTTGGCTCCAATTATAACACACCTCATAAATCAGTCATTCAAAGAAGGGATTGTGCCAAGCACCCTCAAGCAAGGCATCGTCAAACCCCTGCTAAAGAAGCCCAATCTCGACCCTAAAGACCCTAACCACTGCAGACCGATAACAAGCCTCAACACTGTCTCCAAGATTATGGAGAAATTGGTAGTACAACATATATTAAATAAATGTAGCGCTAAAAAAACATGTATAAGTGATCTCTGTGCATATACACATAATGTCCCAAAAGTGCCATGTTGCTAAAACACAGAAGTCCACAATCAATGTAAGTGATCCGTGTGGCAATACATTCGGCTTCTCAACGGTGTACTCAGAAGTCTTCAAAGTAAGTGAAAAGATGGAATACGCTTACCGGATGGGTTGGATTCTACTGCCGTAAGCATAGAATTGGTAAAGCTTTGTGCCACCAAGGGCAGAAATGTGGAGTGATGGAGGCAAGGGTAGAGCCTCTATCCAGTATGGATGTCCCTCACGGTCCACTGGAACTGGGTCAAAGATGGTGTCCACAGGTAAGTAGTTCCTTGATGCACCAGAACATGTGGAGAAAAGAGGGATACTTCCATATAGTGTGACTCCGTATATTTTATTACTAAAAAATCGCAGTACAGGAAACTAAAAACATAGAACGTGATCACGAATAAAAGCAGTGTATGGGGTAAGTAAAAAACACCCTACGGGTTTCGATCAAAACGATCTTTAACAGCTACAATGCCACCTTGACACGCATCAACTTCTGGACACTCTACAATCAGGTTTCTGCCCAGGCCATGGTACGGAAACTGCACTTCTAAAAATATGGGACGATGCACTCGAAGCAGCAGATGACGGAGAGTCTTGTCTCCTGGTACTGTTAGACCTCAGTGCAGCATTTGACACAGTGGACCACAATACTCTACTTGCCCGGCTCACAGAAGTTGCAGGAGCTACAGATTCTAGTCTAAAATGGTTCGCATCCTTCTTAGAGAATCGCTCACAGACAGTGAAAATAGGAGCATTTACCTCGGAAACCTGAGCAATCTCCTGTGGAGTCCCTCAGGGCTCCCCCTTGTCGCCAGTGCTATTCAACATTTACATGCACCCTCTCCTCAAGATCATCAAAAAATCAGACCTCTGCTTCCACTCATATGCAGACGATACCCAAATCTACTTTTGGATCACCGGACGAAAAGAACACCATTAGCAACTAGAGAAATGCCTCACTTCAATAGATGACTGGATGACCATTAGTTCCCTCAAATTCAACGGGTCGAAAACAGAACTTCTCTACCTACACGCAAACCAAAATCCCCAAACCAAGACCCCATGGACACCCCCCGCCATCTTTGGACAGACCATTTCTCCGAGCACCAAGGCCAAAAGTCTTGGAGTAATCTTTGACTCAGAAATGACAATGGATCCACAAATAGGATCAGTAGTTAGTGGATCGCACCATCTCCTCCGCATGTTACGCAGACTCATCCCCTTCATCCCAGAAGGTGACAAAGCAGCAGTAGTGGGGACAATCATCAACTCCCGTCTTGACTACGCAAACTCACTCCACATAGGACTACCCAACTATCAGCTTACGCGCCTACAGGCCATTCAGAACGCGGCGGCAAGACTAATAACAGGAAAAAAACCCTGGGAGTCCATCTCGCCATCCCTGAGGAGCCTACATTGGCTAACAGTAAAGAATCGGATCACTTTCAAGACCCTCTGCCTCACCCACAAATGCATACAAGGAAACGCCCCTCAATACCTCAGAGAGAAAATAAAACATTACACACCGAATCGCAATCTGCGATCGTCTAGCCAAAACCTCCTCCTCGTTCCCAAATACCGCTACGAAGCAAGGGGAGAACGAAGATTTGCAGTCCAGGGACCCCGGCTATGGAACTCTCTTCCGACTCACATCCGCATGGAAGAAAACCATCTGGCATTCAGGAAAAAACTCAAGACTCACCTCTTCTAATTAAGCTGACAACACAACGCATCGGCACCTTGAGGTGATTCAGTTCGCATTTGTAGCGCTTTACAAATCATTCATTCGATTCATTCATTCGTTCATTCATTCATAGATTGATAGCAGTGGGAGCCATTGGCTCCTGCTGCTGTCAATCAAATTAAAAGACGGGGGAGCTGGGGGAGGGGGTTGTGTCCTGCTGTCTGTGTCAATGGACGCAGCAGTAGGACAAGACAGGCCCGCACGAGTGCCCCCAGGGAAAGCGCTTCTCCGTCGGGGCACTCGGGAGGAGGAGGAGCCAGGAGCACCACGCAGGGACACCAGAAGAGGAGGATCGGGGCCACTCTGTGCAAAACCCTTGCACAGAAGAGGTAAGTATGACATGTTTGTTATTTAAGAAAAAAAACGAGATTTTACAATCACTTTAAATCAACCAATCAATTAAAGAGGTTGTAAACCTCAAAAAAAAAAAAAAAACCTGCAAGACTAAGGCATAATGAACTAGTATGCATAGCATACTAGCTCATTATGAAATACTTACCTTCGATCGATGCTTTGGATCGGCGTCGGCCCTCCGAATATAGCGCAAACATCTTTCACCGGAGATACTTCCGGGTTCGCAGCTTCGGCGCTGTGACTCCAGCGCGGGAGCCGCCAGTCAAAGCACAGCTACTGAAGAAACAGCACCAGAGGCCCATTTCTTCAGTGCGCATGCGCCGATGACGTCAGCAGCAGCACATATACTGAATATCTCCTGAACTGTGCAAGTTTAGGAGATATTCAAGGTACCTACAGGTAAGCCTTGTTATAGACTTACCTGTAGGTAAAAGTGGTGAAACAGAGTTTACAGCTACTTTACATCAATCTATTCCTTTGTATCCATCCAAATCGTATTAATCATTCAATTAAATTAATAAAATGAATCAACCGGTGAAATCTATCCATCTATAATTATCTATTTATCTCTCTTCTAAATCTTTTTTAGGTATCTAAATTGTATCAACCATTTAATCAACGTAATATTAAATGAACCAATTAGGCTAGGTTTCCACTATTTCAACCCCAAAGTCGCGCGATTTTGCCGCGATTTTTGCGGCGATTTTGATGCGACTTGAAGCAATGCCTGTGTATTCTTGAGGTCTATGGACCTAAAGTCGCATCAAAGTGGGACCAAAGTAGTGCAGGGACTACTTTGAAGTCGCTGCGACTTGAAGTAGCACAGATATGAACGGTACTCATTGGAAATCAGGGGGTACGACTTGTCATGAGACTTTGCAGCCCCAAGTCGCAGGACAAGTCGCACTAGTGGAAAACAACCCTTAGCCCTGTTTCACATTGATGCCACTTTGAAATCGTGCCCACTTCACTTGAAGTAGCGCGATTTCAAGGTAGAAAGGTCAGCGCGATTTCAGGTGCTACTTGGTAGACATCTGTGTGGCTTCATGCGCAGATATCTATTGAAGTCGCACCTGAAATCGGCAAAAGTAGTGCAGGAACTACTTCTGAAAATCGGTGCGGCGCCGCTGGAACAGTGTCATTGCCTCCAATAGGCTGCGACTCGTCATGCGATTTGAAATTGAAATCTATCTATCTATCATATATGAGACCCATGTAGTTTACAAAATGATTGTTAACCCCTTCCCGCCGACCGAACGCATATATGCGTCCTCGGCTTTCCGGGGTTATACCGGGATGATGCCCGCAGCTGCAGGCATCATCCCGGTACCGTTGTTTTCAGCGGGCGATCGGCTACCCGAATATAACAACCGATGCGGCTAAAAGCCGCTCGGTTGTTATACCGGAGGAGCGGGAGGGGACATCCCCCCCCTCCCGCCGCCTCCCGCCGCTGTTACCGGGCCTCCCGTGCGATCGGGAGGCCCGGTGTCCGGTCCGCTGCCTTCGGCGGCTGGGGGCGGACTGGAACGAAGCTGCGAGCGGCTTCGTTCCAGCCTTCTTCTTGTAAATGTGGAAGCGACGTCATGACGTCACTTCCCGTTTACTCGGCTGCCAATGGCGCCGAATTTAAAAAAGTACACAGTATTCAGAATCGCCGTTTTCGGCGATCTGAATACTTTGAAGTGTAAAGGAGGGATGGGGGGTCTTTTAGACCCCCCATCCCTCCATAAAGAGTACCTGTCACCACATATTACTGTCACAAGGGATGTTTACATTGCTTGTGACAGCAATAAAAGTAAAAAAAAAAAAAAAAAAAATTTAAACACAATTTATAAAGTACAAAAATAAATAAATTAAATAAAAAAAAAAAAAAAAAAATTTTTTAAAGTGCCCCTGTCCCCGCGAGCTCACGCAGCGAAGAAAACGCATACAGAAGTCGCGCCCGCATATGTAAACGGTGTTCAAACCACACATGTGAGGTATCGCCGCGATCGTCAGAGCGAGAGCAATAATTCTAGCCCTAGACCTCCTCTGTAGCTCAAACCTGGTAACCGTAAAATTTTTTTAAAGCGTCGCCTATGGAAATTCAAAGGTACCGTAGTTCGTCGCCATTCCACGAGTGCGTGCAATTATAAAGGGTGACATGTTTGGTATCTATTTACTCGGCGTAACATCATCTTTCACATTATACAAAAAAATTGGGGTAACTTTACTGTTTGGATTTTTTAAAATTCATGAAAGTGTCACTTTTCCAAAAATTTGCGTTTAAAACACCGCTGCACAAATACCGTGTGATAAAAAATATTGCAACAATCGTCATTTTATTCTCTAGATTCTTTGCTAAAAAATATATATAATGTTTGGGGGTTCTAAGTAATTTTCTAGCAAAAAATATGGATTTTAACTTGTAAACACCAAATTTCAAAAATAGGCTTAGTCATGAAAGGGTTAAATTACCAAATTCTATCTATCTATCTATCTATCTATCTATCTATCTATCTATCTATCTATCTATCTATCTATCTATCTATCCATATCTATCTATCTATCTATCTATCTATCTATCTATCTATCTATCTATCTATCTATCTATCTATCTATCACCAATTATTAATCAATTTAATTCAATCAACCAGATCTATCTATCTATCTCTCCAAAACCGAATCAATTATTAATCAATTCTGTCTGTCTGTCTGTCTGTCTATCTATCTATCTATCTATCTATTTATCTATCTATCTATCTATTTTAATAAAACGAGTTGGCCTGTAGGAGGCAATCATTCCGAGCTGCTCCTTTTATCTGTGACACAGTAATTACTTTCGAATTTTTGCACTTGCAGTAATCATTCAGTGTGTTGGGACTCCCGCAGTTCAGTCCATAAATACACACACAGTGTAGACAAGTGTAACAAATAGACCGGTGACTCCATTTTTTAAATTATCAGAGCATGTACAAAAACACATGCACCCCTGTCCTGCGGTGTTCCCATTAGTGTCCTCCTTAGTATAATGGATGCCCTGTTAGCGCTGCACCTTTCCTGCGTAGCAGTACGTCCCGTGTATCTGATCAGCATCCCATGGTGTCCTCGTACAGCTTGCCATTAGGACAAGTAACATTTGTATGGAGCTGCGGGAGGGGATGCCATGCTTCCTGGATCTGGTGCAGTTTGCTTGATTCAGTCATTTAGAGTCATCAATTATATCTGCTTCTTCTCACAGAAGTATTTAAAATTTAAAGGAGCATTCCACGTGTCCTGTTTTCAATGTGCTGGAACTCCAGCATTTTATTATATATACTGTATAGGAACTGTTTTGGCAGAGCTCCCGACTGTCCCTGATTTGGAGGGACTGTCCCTGATTTGGAGCAATGTCCCTCTGTCCCTCTTTCCTCCTTATTCGTCCCTCATTTTGGTCTGATCTATATAGTTGTATATAAAATGCACATTTTATCTATCAAAAAGTGTTTTCCAGCACTAAACCTTTCATCCAAATTCTAAATTGCTGCATTTTTAAATTCCAAAAGCCAATATAAAGGAATAGTAGTGGTTAAAAAAAGCACTTGTGGGTTTAACCAATCTTGTTTTTTGTACAATTCTCCTTTAAGGGGGCGTGGCAGGGGGTGTGTCCTATGCCTGCATAATTTTGCTGATAGCTGTCCCTCATTCCCATCTCAAAAAGTTGAGAGGTATGGTTTGGGGCTCCATTCACACTGGTGCATAGCTCCCAACTGTCCCTGATTTGCAACAATGTCCCTCTGTCCCTCTTTCCTCCTCATCTGTCCCTCATTTTGGTCTGATGCATATATCTGTATATAAAATGCACTATTTATCTATCAAAAAGCATACCTCCCAACTATCCCTGATTTGGAGGGACTGTCCCTGATTTGGAGCAATGTCCCTCTGTCCCTCTTTCCTCCTCATTTGTCCCTCATTTTGGTCTGATCTATATAGATGTATATAAAATGAACTTTTTATCTTTCAAAAAGTGTTTCCCAGTGCTAAACCATTCATCCAAATTCCAATTTGCTGCATTTGTACATTTTAAAAGCCAATATAAAGGAATATTAGTGGTAAAAAAAAGTACTTGTGGATTTAATTAACCCTTTTTTGGGTTAATTCTCCTTTAAGTGGGTGTGGCAAGGGGCGTGTCCTATGCCTACATACATTTGCTAGTAGGTGTCCCTCATTCCCATCTCAAAATGTTGGGAGGTATGAAAAAGTGTTTTCCCAATGCTAAACCTTTCTTCCAGTTTCTAAATTGTTGCATTTGTACATTTCAAAAGCCAATATAAAGGAATAGAAGTGTTAAAAGAAAGCACTTGTACGTTTAACTAATAATTATTTTGTATAATTTAAGGGGGCGTGGCAGGGGGTGTGTCCTATGTCTACATACTTTTGCTAATAGGTGTCCCTCATTCCCATCTCAAAAAGTTGGGAGGTATGCATAGTCATATGACTTTGGACACTAAAGTCGCATTGACAAGTCGCACCCCATGTTTTTCAATGACAACTGGCCAAATATGTGCTACTTACAGTCACAGTGACTTTAAAGTGGTTGTAAACCTGTTTAAAAAAATTCCTAAAAAAAAAAAAAAAAAAAAAAACCTGCAAGACAAAGGCATAATGAGCTAGTATGCATAGCATACTAGCTCATTATGAATTACTTACCTGAGATCGAAGCCCCCGCAGCCCTCCTCGTTCACCGATCCGTCGGCCGACATCGGGTTACTTCCGGGTATCGCGGCTCCCGGCCAATCACAGCATGAGCGCAGGAGCCGCTGGTATGATGGCACAGTACAACTGAAGCAACGGCACGTACATGCCGTTGATTCAGTTTGCTTAAGTGCGCATGCGCTGATGATGTCGGCACATGCACATACAGGGATATCTCCTAAACTGTGCAGGTTTAGGAGATATCCAGTGTAGCTACAGGTAAGTCTAATTATAGGCTTGCCTGTAGTATAAAGTGGTTGTAAAGGGTTTACAACCACTTTATAAAAGGTTCCTGCACTACTTTGGTCTGACTTTCATGCGGCTTGAGTGCCATAGACTGCAATGTAAACCCTCAAAAGTCGCACAAAAGTTGCACCTACATGTTATACATGTGACAGTTGTGCAACAGTTGTCTATTATCATTGGTCAAAGCCAAAGTCGCATCCGTCTTGCACCCATCCAAAGTTGCATCAAAGTCGCACTCCAAAGACGTGACAAGTGTAAATGGAGCCTTAGCTGCCAAAAAGGTTTGTAAAGGAGCCCCCCCCCCCAGGCTCTTGTCATCCACTGACCCTTCTGTGCTATATGGATGAGCTGCATCCATCCTTTGCGGCTATTTTCGGGTTTGTCCTCGGCCACCTTTTCTGTTCAGTTTAAGAAAGTTACAAACATTGATATACACAATAGGGGTGTGAGAGTTCACAGAGCTACAATTAGCAGATCTATGTGTTCCAACTGATAATTACAGAAGCAGGAGGATTACGTCTCAGCTGGAATCTAGGCCATGCTGGACTCACATTACCTGCCTCAGTGGCAACACAAGCAAATGGCCATGATTAGGATAAAAAAGTAAAATTAGAACCTGATTCATAGCGATCCAATGCTGGGGAGGAGGAGAGAGCAGGGAGGAGGTGTGGACTGTGCTCTCTCCTCCTCCTGTCCTGGAATTCATGCCACCTGGATGCAGACCACGCCCACAAATCCTCCCCGCTGGGTACATACCAGCTATGCAGTGAGTACAGGCTCCTCTGGGTGGGGGCACTGGGACTTTTGCTTTGGAGGCTCTCTGTGCTTTACTTACATTGAACCTCTGCACTTATGTGTGTTACATACTCCTGACCCCTCCACTCTGTGCATTACTTACTTCTGTCCCCAGCACACTGGAGCTGATTTACTAAAACTGGAGAGCGCAAAATCTAGTGCAACAATGCATGGTAGCCAATCAGCTTCTAACTTCAGTTTGTTCAATTAAACTTAGAAAAAAACCTTGAAGCTGATTGGTTTCTATGCAGAGCTGCACCAGATTTTGCACTCTCCAGTTTTAGTAAATCAACACTATTGCGTGTTATACACTCCTAATTTTATCTATCTATCTATCTATCTATCTATCTATCTATCTATCTATCTATCTATCTATCTATCTATCTATCTATCTATCTTTATCTATCATTCTATTCTCTTCTCTTCTCTTTATCTATCATTCTCTTCTCTTCTCTTTATCTATCATTCGTTTCTCTTCTCTTCTCTTCTCTTCTCTTCTCTTCTCTTCTCTTCTCTTCTCTTCTCTTCTCTTCTCTTCTCTTCTCTTCTTTTCTCTCGTAATATATCTATACATCTTTATCTATTTATTCCACTGTATTCATTAAATCTATCTATCTATCTATCTATCTATCTATCTATCTATCTATCTATCTATCTATCTATCTATCTATCTATCTATCTATCTATCTATCTATCTATCTATCTATCTATCTATCGCCAAGTATAGTTTATTTAGTGCTGCATTTATCACATTTCTTTCTATTCTCTAAATGTGAATCACTTCTTTTCATGTTAGCTGTCGGTTTTAGGAACATAGTTGGGCAGACAGTAATTGCGCTCAATTTGACTGTTATAAATACAATTTACAAATAATGCTCTTTCTATTTTAATGTTACTAAAAATTGATTTTCTGTTTCTATTTGCAGGTACCTATAATGTTTTATTACCCTGCTCTTGCAATTTGCTTTTTCTAAAAGGCTACAAAGATTAAAGTCACATTACAATCAATCATTAATACATTATATATAATACAGTGTGTGTGTGTGTATATATATATATATTATACTACCAAAAGTATTGGGACACCTGACTTTACACGCACATGAACTTGAATGTCATCCCAGTCTTAGTCCATAGGGTTCAATATTGAGTTGGCCCACCCTTTGCAGCTATAACAGCTTCAGCTCTTCTGGGAAGGCTGTCCACAAGGTTTAGGAGTGTGTCTATGGGAATGTTTGACCATTCTTCCAGAAGCGCATTTGTGAGGTCAGGCACTGATGTTGGACGAGAAGGCCTGGCTCATAGTCTCCGCTCTAATTCATCCCAAGGGTGTTATATCTGGTTGAGGTCAGGACTCCGTGCTGGCCAGTCAAGTTCCTCCACCCCAAACTCGTATATGTAAGGGTTTACAACCACTTTAAAGTAGGGGAGGGAGAGGCAGCACAAGGTCAATCAGGTGTATTGCAGTGCAAAGCGTATGCTGATAGGAGGAGAGAGCAGAGTGACGGAGAGGAAAGCTCCTCAGTCTGATGCTTTTCTTTTCACTGTCCTGTCATAGGATAGAGAAGAAAAGACCTGTAAGTGTTACTTAACCGGTTGCGGACTGCCCCACACACATATACTGCGGCAGGGCGGCCTCTCTGTGCTGGATCACGTACCTAGTAGGTGATCTGACACTTCTGGGTCTGAGGCACGCACATGCGCACCGCCGGCAGAACGCTCCCGCTGTGATTGGACACAGCGGGAGCCAATCAGTGGGTCCAGTGGACGCGACTGTACGCCGGGACCCGCCGATCGTTCAGGAGACAGGCAAAGCGGTGGTCTGCCGATGTAAACAAGGCAGACATGCCGTTCTGTGGGAGGGGAATGTACCGATCCTGTGTTTCTGCTAAGCAGGAACACAGATTTTTAACTTCCCTCAGTCAAAGCACCTCCCCCACAGTTAGTAAGCACAACCTAGGAACATATTTAACCCTTTGATTGCCCCTCATGTTAACCCCTTCCCAGCCAGTGTCATTACTACAGTGACAGTGCATATTTTTTTTAGCACTGATCACTGTATTAGTGTCACCGGTCCCCAAAAAGTGTCAAAAGTGTCAGTTAGGTGTCCGATCTGTCTGCCGCAGAATAGCAGTCCCGCTAGAAGTCGCTGATCGCCGCCATTCCTAGTAAAAAATAAATAAATAAACATATCCCATAGTTTGTAGACAATATAACTTTTGCGCAAACCAATCAATATACGCTTATTGGGGTTTTTTTTTACCAAAAATATGTAGCAGAATACATATTGGCCTAAATTAATGAAGGATTTTTTTTTTTTTTTTTTTATTTTATTTTATTGGGTATGTTTTATAGCAGAAAAAAAAATGGATTTTTTTTTTTCTAAAGTGTCAGTCTTTTTTTATTTACAGCGCAAAAAATAAAAACCGCAGAGGTGATCAAATACCACCAAAAGAAAGCTCTATTTGTGAGAAAAAAAGGACGTCAATTTTATTTAAGTACAGCATCGCACGACCGCGCAATTGTCAGTGACGCAGTACCGTATCACGCAAAAAATTTGCCTGGTCATGAAGGGGGGTAAATCTTCCAGGGCTGAAGTGATTAAAGTGAATTTTCACCCTAAAGGGTATGTTGGGCTGCCCTTCCTCCTCCTTCTTTTACAAAAAGATTTTTTTTTTTTTTTTAAATAGCAAAGCAGCACCAGCACCATTATCGCCAAGGAAAGAATTTCTCCCCACCCCCTGTGCGTGTGCAGATATGCCGCAGGACTCGGGACCCAAAATAGCCCTGCAGCACATCTGGCCATGTAACAATTTTTCCAAGCCGTCTGCACATGTGCGGGGTTTCCTGCGCGTGCGCAAAGAAATGCTACCAGGGAAGTCCAGACTGATCCCTGTCTTTGCGCATGCGCAGGATGTGCCAATCCGCTCCATTAAATGGGTACATCCGCACATGAGCCATAATGGTGGAACCCAAGGAGGGGGCAAGGCCACCATAGTAGGTCTCCTTCCCTGCCAGACAGGAAAGAGCTAAATAAATCTCAGGACTCGATGGACAAATATTCAACTCAGATAACGCAGATAAAAAAAACAGCTCCTTTATATGTATGTTATCTGTGCATTTAGCAGTTTGCCTGAAATTGCGTCACAGTTTTCTTTTAAATCATACATTTCAAACAGCTCGGCCTCAGTTCTTGAGAAAAGACGCATTCATCTTGCATCAGGACAAGAATATGTGTCCTCGTATTAGGTACTATCTGCCTCTTTCATTGCGCTCTGAAGATTCTAATCATTTTTATATTTATAGGGCTCACACAATTTTATATAGTGCTGTGCAAAGAATTTTTCCAGTACGGTTGTGCCCGTTCCAAATGTGATGGCTATGCCATAAAGAGGGAGAGGCGAATATTCAGGATGGTAAAGGTGCTATTGTCTTGGTTTTATGTCCGCGGCTATAGAGCCATAATTAAACTTTATGACAGCTTAATAAAGCTCACCTGTCATTTTTAGTGTTGCAGTGATGTCACTGGTTCTTACCAAAAGGACAGGCCGTACGGAATTTTCCAGAATAGTGTTTAACTCATGGCCAGGAAGAAATCGTGCAGATATATGTATATATACATATGTTTATATATATATATATACATATATATATATATATATATATATATATATATATATATATATATATATATATATAAATATATATATAAAATATATATATATATAATATATATATATATATATATATATATATATATATATATATATATAGAATTATATACAGTGGGGACGGAAAGTATTCAGACCCCCTTAAGTTTTTCACTCTTTGTTATATTGCAGCCATTTGCTAAAATCATTTAAGTTCATTTTTTTCCTCATTAATGTACACACAGCACCCCATATTGACAGAAAAACACAGAATTGTTGACTTTTTTGCAGATTTATTAAAAAAAGAAAAATTGAAATATCACATGGTCCTAAGTATTCAGACCCTTTGCTGTGACACTCATATATTTAACTCAGGTGCTGTCCATTTCTTCTGATCATCCTTGAGATGGTTCTACACCTTCATTTGAGTCCAGCTGTGTTTGATTATACTGATTGGACTTGATTAGGAAAGCCACACACCTGTCTATACAAGACCTTACAGCTCACAGTGCATGTCAGAGCAAATGAGAATCATGAGGTCAAAGGAACTGCCTAAAGAGCTCAGAGACAGAATTGTGACAAGGCACAGATCTGGCCAAGGTTACAAAAAAATTTCTGCTGCATTTAAGGTTCCTAAGAGCACAGTGGCCTCCATAATCCTTAAATGGAAGACGTTTGGGATGACCAGAACCCTTCCTAGAGCTGGCCGTCCGGCCAAACTGAGGTATCGGGGGAGAAGAGCCTTGGTGAGAGAGGTAAAGAAGAACCCAAAGATCACTGTGGCTGAGCTCCAGAGATGCAGTCGGGAGATGGGAGAAAGTTGTAGAAAGTCAACTATCACTGCAGCCCTCCACCAGTCGGGGCTTTATGGCAGAGTGGCCCGATGGAAGCCTCTCCTCAGTGCAAGACACATGAAAGCCCACATGGAGTTTGCTAAAAAACACCTGAAGGACTCCAAGATGGTGAGAAATAAGATTATTTGGTCTGATGAGACCAAGATAGAACTTTTTGGCCTTAATTCTAAGCGGTATGTGTGGAGAAAACCAGGCACTGCTCATCACCTGTCCAATACAGTCCCAACAGTGAAGCATGGTGGTGGCAGCATCATGCTGTGGGGGTGTTTTTCAGCTGCAGGGACAGGATGACTGGTTGTAATCGAGGGAAAGATGAATGCGGCCAAGTACAGGGATATCCTGGACGAAAACCTTCTCCAGAGTGCTCAGGACCTCAGACTGGACCGAAGGTTTACCTTCCAACAAGACAATGACCCTAAGCACACAGCTAAAATAACGAAGGAGTAGCTTCACAACAACTCCGTGACTGTTCTTGAATGGCCCAGCTAGAGCCCTGACATAAACCCAATTGAGCATCTCTGGAGAGACCTAAAAATGGCCGTCCACCAACGTTTACCATCCAACCTGACAGAACTGGAGAGGATCTGCAAGGAGGAATGGCAGAGGATCCCCAAAACCAGGTGTGAAAAACTTGTTGCATCTTTCCCAAAAAGACTCATGGGTGCTTCTACTAAATACTGAGCAAAGGGTCTGAATACTTAGGACCATGTGATATTTCAGTTTTTCTTTTTTAATCTGCAAAAATGTCAACAATTCTGTGTTTTTCTGTCAATATGGGGTGCTGTGTGTACATTAATGAGGAAAAAAAATGAACTTAAATTATTTTAGCAAATGGCTGCAATATAACAAAGAGTGAAAAATTTAAGGGGGTCTGAATACTTTCCGTCCCCACTGTATATCCTATAAGAATGTGCAAACTTTTGGCCACATAATTATATATATATATATATATATATATATATATATATACACACACAGTATATCACAAAAGTGAGTACACCCCTCAGATTTATGTAAATATTTTATTCTATCTTTTCATGTGACAACACTGAAGAAATGACACTTTTCTACAATGTAAAGTAGTGAGTGTACAGCTTGTATAACAGTGTAAATTTGCTGTCCCCTCAAAATAACTCAACACACAGCCATTAATGTCTAAACCGCTGGCAATAAAAGTGAGTACACCCCTAAGTGAAAATGTCCAAATTGGGCCCAAAGTGTCAATATTTTGTGTGGTCACCATTATTTTCCAGCACTGCCTTAACCCTCTTGGGCATGGAGTTCACCAGAGCTTCACAGGTTGACACTGAAGTCCTCTTCCACTCCTCCATGACGACATCAATGGAGAAGTATATCAAAAATATGAATGCAATCTATACACCGGGGGGGGAGAACCTCTGGGGGAATCTAGGATGGAAAAGGACCTGGGGGGTCCTAGTAGATAATAGGCTCAGCAATGGCATTCAATGCCAAGCTGCTGCTAACAAAGCAAACAGAATATCCCCTTCCCGCCGACCGAACGCATATATGCGTCCTCGGCTTTCCGGGGTTATACCGGGATGATGCCCGCAGCTGCAGGCATCATCCCGGTACCGTTGTTTTCAGCGGGCGATCGGCTACCCGAATATAACAACCGATGCGGCTAAAAGCCGCTCGGTTGTTATACCGGAGGAGCGGGAGGGGACATCCCCTCCTCCCGCCGCCTCCCGCCGCTGTTACCGGGCCTCCCGTGCGATCGGGAGGCCCGGTGTCCGGTCCGCTGCCTTCGGCGGCTGGGGGCGGACTGGAACGAAGCTGCGAGCGGCTTCGTTCCAGCCTTCTTCTTGTAAATGCGGAAGCGACGTCATGACGTCACTTCCCGTTTACTCGGCTGCCAATGGCGCCGAATTTAAAAAAGTACACAGTATTCAGAATCGCCGTTTTCGGCGATCTGAATACTTTGAAGTGTAAAGGAGGGATGGGGGTCTTTTAGACCCCCGATCCCTCCATAAAGAGTACCTGTCACCACATATTACTGTCACAAGGGATGTTTACATTGCTTGTGACAGCAATAAAAGTAAAAAAAAAAAAAAAAAAAATTAAACACAATTTATAAAGTACAAAAATAAATAAATTAAATAAAAAAAAAAAAAAAAATTTTTTTAAAGTGCCCCTGTCCCCGCGAGCTCGCGCAGCGAAGAAAACGCATACGGAAGTCGCGCCCGCATATGTAAACGGTGTTCAAACCACACATGTGAGGTATCGCCGCGATCGTCAGAGCGAGAGCAATAATTCTAGCCCTAGACCTCCTCTGTAGCTCAAACCTGGTAACCGTAAAATTTTTTTAAAGCGTCGCCTATGGAAATTTAAAGGTACCGTAGTTCGTCGCCATTCCACGAGTGCGTGCAATTATAAAGGGTGACATGTTTGGTATCTATTTACTCGGCGTAACATCATCTTTCACATTATACAAAAAAATTGGGGTAACTTTACTGTTTGGATTTTTTAAAATTCATGAAAGTGTCACTTTTCCAAAAATTTGCGTTTAAAACACCGCTGCACAAATACCGTGTGATAAAAAATATTGCAACAATCGTCATTTTATTCTCTAGATTCTTTGCTAAAAAAATATATATAATGTTTGGGGGTTCTAAGTAATTTTCTAGCAAAAAATATGGATTTTAACTTGTAAACACCAAATTTCAAAAATAGGCTTAGTCATGAAAGGGATATTGGCATTAAAAAGGGGATTAATTCCAGAGATAAAACGATAATTCTCCCGCTCTACAAGACTCTGGTCCGGCCGCACCTGGAGTATGCTGTCCAGTTCTGGGCACCAGTCCTCAGGAAGGATGTACTGGAAATGGAGCGAGTGCAAAAAAGGGCAACAAGGCTAATAAAGGGTCTGGAGGATATTAGTTATGAGGAAAAATTGCGAGCACTGAACTTATTCTCTCTGGAGAAGAGACGCTTGAGAGGGGATATGAATCTATAAATACCATACTGGTGACCCCACGATAGGGGTAAAACTTATTAGAGGAAGGGAGTTTAATAAGACACGTGGCCAAATATATATACATACATACTGTACACACATACATACACATGCATACAGTTGTTCTCAAAAGTTTGCATACCCTGGCAGAAATTGTAAAATTTTGGCATTAATATTGAAAATATGACTGATCATGCTCAAAAAAAAAACGTCTTTCTATTTAAGGATAGCAATCACATGAAGCCATTTATTATCACATAGTTTTTTGGATCCTTTTTTAAATCATAATGATAACAGAAATCACCCAAATGGCCCTGATAAAAAGTTTACATACCCTGAAATGTTTGGCCTTGGTACAGAAACAGAAGGTGGCATACACAGGTTGAAATGGGAATTTTGTGGCTTTTTAAATCACAATTAGTGTCTGTGTATAAATAGTCAATGAGTTTGTTAGCTCTCACATGGATGCACTAAGCAGGCTAGACACTGAGCCATGAGGAGGTAGAAAAGTCAAAAGACCTGCGTAACAAGGTAATGAAACTTTACAAAGATGGAAAAGGATATAAAAAGATATCCAAAGACTTGAATATGCCAGTCAGTACTGTTCAATCACTTAATAAAAAGTGGAAAACTTTGGGATCTCTTGATACCAGGCCAAGGTCAGGTAGATCAAGAAAGATTTCAGACACAACTGCCACAGGAACTGTTCGGGATACAAAGAAAAACCCACAGGTAACCTCAAGAGAAATACAGGCTGCTCTGGGAAAAGATGGTGTGTTTTTTTTTTTTTTAAGGAGCACAATACGATGATACTTGAACAAAAAAGAGCTGCAAGGTCAAGTTTCCAGAAAGAAGCCTTTACTGTACAAGTTCCACAAAAAAGCCTGGTTACAATATGCCCAGCAACACCTTGATATGGCTCATTGGGCTTTTTTGTGGCATTGGCCCAGTAAAGGCTTCCTTCTGGCAGCTCAACCATGCAGCTCTTTTTTGTTCAAGTATAGTTAAATTGCGCTCCTTAAAAACAACCACACCGTCTTTTTGGAGAGCAGCTTGTATTTCTGCTGTGGTTACCTGTGGGTTTTTCTATGTATCTTGGGCAATTCTTCCACTAGTTGTGGCTGCAATCTTTCTTGGTCTACCTGACCTTGGCTTGGTATCAAAACAGCCCCTACTTTTCCACTTTTTAATAAGTGATTAAACAGAACTGACTGGCATATTCAAGGCTTTGAATATCTTTTTATATCCTTTTCCATCTTTTAAAGTTTCATTACCTTGTTACGCAGGTCTTTTGACTGTTCTTTTCTACCTCCTCATGGCTCAGTGTCTAGCCTGCTTAGTGCATCCATGTGAGAGCTAACAAACTCATTGACTATTTTATACACAGACACTAATTGTGATTTAAAAAGCCACAGATGTGGGAAATTAACCTTTAATTGACCTTTTTAACCTGTGTGTGCCACCTTCTGTGTCTGTAACAAGGCCAAACATTCTAGGGTGTGTAAACTTTTTATCAGGGCCATTTGGGTGATTGCTGTTATCATTATGATTTAATAAGGATCAAAAAAACGATGTGATAATACATGGCTTCATGTGATTGCTATCCTTAAATAAAACACAGTTTTTTGGCATGATCAGTCATATTTTCAATATTAATGCCAAAATTTCACAATTTCTGCCAGGGTATACAAACTTTTGAGCATAACTGTACATACATGCGCACATACACACACACACACACTATATGGTCAAAAGTATTGTGACGCCTGCCTTTACATGCACATGAACTTTAATGCCATCCCAGTCTTAGTCCGTAGGGTTCAATATTAGGTTGGCCCACCCTTTGCAGCTATAACAGCTTCAACTCTTCTGGGAAGGCTGTCCACAAGGTTTAGGAGTGTGTCTATGGGAATGTTTGACCATTCTTCCAGAAGCGCATTTGTGAGGTAAGGCAATGATGTCGGACGAGAAGGCCTGGCATTGTTTACTATTCTTCAGTTTGCAAATTAACAGGGAGCTTTAGAGCGCTGCCCACCTATTCAATGTCCAGTGCAGCTGAGGCTTCAGAGAAATGGAATGAAGAATCTCCATCTCCATCTCTGGAATTTGTGCCTTTGTACTGGAGGCATGTTCATCCTGGGCGCTGGATGACCATGTCCCGGCACTGCACTCTATAAACCAACCTCAATTTCCTTCCCACACCCCTCCGTCCCCCAAAAATCATCCAACAAAGGCACCGCTATTGGGGATTTTTTGGGGGGGCGAGGGGCCTTGGAATTTGTGGCTTGGCACTGGAGCAGGGGGAAATTATGTTTAGGGAAATTTTTGGCTTGCAAAGAGAAGCAATGCCTATGGGCAAGTGTGCAGGCTAGTGCTCACATTTTAGGGGGGTAGGGGGTTGTTGTAGATTTTTGCTGTCAAATAATGCTCATACATTTTTTGGGGGGGCGCCATTTGGCATCTTTGTCCTGGGCGCTGAATGACCATGACTCTATAAACCAACCTTGATTTCCTTACCACACCCCTCCGTCACCCAAAAATCATCCAACAAGGGTACCACTATTGGGGATTTTGGGGGGGGGGGGGGGGCCTTGGAATTTGTGGCTTTGTACTAGGAGATTTTTGCTGACACATGATGCTCATACACTTTTTGAGGGGCGCCATTTGGCATCTTCATCCTGGGCGCTGGATGACCATGTCCCGGCACTGCACTCCAAAAACTAACCTTCATTTCCTCCCCACACCCCTCCGTCACCCAAAAATCATCCAACAAGGGCACCACAATGGCCTCTTACAGTATAATACAACAGGTTCTTTTTAGCATTAAAGGGGCCCGGCCTGCCTATGGTGCAGATGCTGGACCACAGTAATCAAAAAGGTAATTTGAAAGATAAATCTTCTCCCCCGTAGATAGAAGTATGCTGCTGGCTGGTGAGCCTTCTGTAATGCACGGGACCGGCTGGACATTAATATTCTACGGCAATCCTTTCACGAAGAAAAATTGTAAAGAGAGCAAAAAATGGGCCGATCTCATCTATCCTGGTAATCGCAGCGGAATTAGGAATGGGACAGACGCAGTGAGGATACGCCGCTAATGACCCTATTCTGGGGAATTAATGATGCTTAAACCAAGATCATTTGCCTTGGTAGCCACAGACAAAAGTGTATAATGCAGCATTTTTTTTTTTCTAAGCTGTTGTGTACTATAATTCAAGTGTCACCAAACGCTGCCGCTATGCACCTTAGACTAATGTCCTGGCATTCCAAAGCTTTATTGTCCTGGGTTTCCACTGCTAGCATGGTTAACCCTTTCTCTGCTTACCCTCTCCTATCATTAGGGGTACATGCACACTGGGGTTCTTGTAAAAGTTTTTCCGCTGGCAGGAAAAAAAGCAGCCGCAATAACGCACCTAAGCCGCATTTCTATTTTTTTTTTTTGTTCTGCCTCAAAACTCCTGAAAAACGCTTATATGTGTATGGACCCATAGGCTAAAATGGAGGGCCGTTTAGAGGCAGGATTAAAAAAAGTCAAACGCCTGTAAAACTAATGATTTTGAACTGCAGGGTCCATGAGAAAACCTTTTATGGATGTGGGTCAATTTTATTTTTTTATTTAAGTTTATAACTTTTTTTAATTGTTTTATTTATTTTGTATTCTCTCCCCCCCCCCCTCCCTCTTTCTAATCATTTAATGCATGGAAATAATTAATTCCCAGAGCACCATGGACTAGCTAAAGAGACAGCACAGCAATAATTATTTCCTTTCAGGCATGCTGTCTCTCATTGAGCCCTCCCCTTATTGAAGCTGTCTAATGCCATGTACACAGGACCGGACTTTCCGGCAGAAAAGGTCCGACGGAATCTTTCCGTCGGACATTCCGATCGTGTGTGGGCTCCATCTGACTTTTTCTTTCTAAAATTCTGACAGACCTAGAAATAGAAAATGTTTCAAATCTTTCTGACGGACTCAATCTCTATCGGGAAAACCGTTCGTCTGTATGCTAGTCCGACAGACCAAAAACGACGCAAGGGCAGCTATTGCCTGCTGGCTATTGAACTTCCTTTTTCTAGTCCCGTCGAAAGCCATCGCCTTTTAAACGATCGGACTTTGGTGTGATCGTGTGAAGGCAAGTCCGTTTCAGTGGAACTCTGTCGGAAAGACCGTCAGAGTCTATTCTGATAGAAAGTCCGCTTGTGTGTACGCGGCATAAGATGTTTTTTTTGTGGGCATGGTTTTCAAATTGTGTCTTTCTCCAGTCTGTGTGTGTTCATTGTTTGTGAGCCTCAGCGGACCTTTATCTTGTTCTAGTTACTTCTGAAATGGAAATTTGTAAGTTCTGTATATAATTGTATTGTATTTTGTATGTATTGCACACTGCCCTCACTGTGCACACAGCACTAATAATGTTTTCAGTAAATGTTTACATTCTTTTGAGTCCTGATTAGAATAAGCCTGCCTATGTAACGCCCCTTGTTACCATAAACGTACAATTGTAATATTAATGTGATACCTACGTAATCATGTGCATAAAAACCTTCAATTGCGTCATAATAAAGCAGAACAGTAATTTGGAAAGATGCTGAGCGTATCTTTTGTGTCTGTTCCCTACTGCAGTAGTTATTATTAATTTGGAACCACTAATCAATATGAGGATAGGAGTTGCCTATCATCAATTCAACCGAGTCACTTCTAAATCTCACATTTTAGATTTACAACTGCTAATGTTAATCTAGTTTATATAATGGTTTAGATGAAAAGAAAGCTTCCTGCTAATTCCAAACAAAAGTGTGTGTGTGTGTGTATGTAGATTTTGTTTGTGCGCTGCCTTTTTGGATTTTGTATTAATTTTGTCTGTTTTTGCTTAGGATAATCCTGCAATTTTACTTTTTAGGGGTTTGGGGCGAGGAGTTCTGATCACCAAAAAGGTTTGTCATGGTTGTTATTAGCTTGATTTGTAATGTGATTGTTATGTGATTTTTTAATGTGTCTAATTTTTAGTGTCCTACCCTTGTAGATTGTAAGCTCTTTTGAGCAGGGCTCTTCTAACTATATTGTCAAATGCTGGAGCATCATTTCCAAGCCTTTTATTTTATTTTTTTGCCCAAGTACATTAATGTACCAAATGTTTATACTAATGTTGAAATAAAAAGTTCTTTTTTTGCTGTATGTTTGACTTTTGCAGACTATAAATACATATTTTATAAGTGCAAACTACCCCTTCAAATCTGTATTAAACCTAGTTGCATACAAATGTATTTGGTTTTGCACACATGCAAGTATTTGTTTAGAAAGTGTAATGAGGGGAGGAGGAAGAGAAACCAAAAAAAAAAAAAAAATCCCTCCTCCAATGCTGAATTTCAGGGCTCTAATATGTCTTTTGTGGACTAGGTAAACCATGAAATACTGTATGTCAACTAAATGTGAATTCTCTCTAAGCACCAAATAAAATTAAAAAAAAAAGTAAAAAAAAAAATTGGTGTGGGGTCCCCCCAAAATCCATACCAGGTCCTTTGGGTCTGGCATAAATTTTAAGGGGAACTCCACGCCAATATGTAAATAAAAAATGGCGTGGGGTCCCCCCCAAAATCCAAACCAGACCCTTATCCGAGCATGCAGCCTGGCAGGTCAGGATAGGGGGAGGGGACGAGCGAGCACCCCCCCCGAACCATACCATGCCACATGTCCTCAACATGGGGGGTTGGGTGCTTTTGGGCAGGGGGGGCTCTGCGTCCCCCCCACCCCAAAGCACCTTGTCCCCATGTTGGGGACAAAGGCCTCTTCCGGACAACCCTGGGCTGTGATTGTCGGGTTCTGCGGGTGGAGGGCTTATCGGAATCTGATAGCTCCCTTTAACAAGGGGGCCCACAGATCCCGCCGCCCCTTATGTGAATGGGTATCGGGTACATCGTACCTATTCATCAAAAAAGTGTCAAAATGTAAAAACCACAAGAGACCGTTTTTGACAATTCTTTTATTAAAAAGGGAAAAAAAGTGTCCCGCAATGTACATCCACCATCCATCATGCTGACCGACGGACTGCTGTCGAACAAAGCTCCGCCTTGATGGGAGGCCTCCCTCCGATTCCTGTCTCTAAGCTTTGACAGCTGTTATCTAGGCAAGGGCGGGCCACCCAGTGATGTAACAGGGTGACCCCACACCCTTCTGACGTCATGTGCCATCATGTGACATCAGAAGGGGGCGGAGTCATCTGTTTACGTCACCGGGTGGCCCCACCCTTGCCTATATAACATCTGTCAAAGTGAAGAGACAGCAGTCAGAGGGAGGCCTCCCATCGAGGTGGAACTTTGTTTGTTTTTTCTATTTATCAGATCCGTCGGGCGGCGTGATGGATGTACATCGTGGGACACTTTTTTCTTTTTTAATTTGAATTGTTAAACTGTCTATTGTGGTTTTTACATTTTGACAATTTTTGGTGAATGGGTAGGGGTATAATGTACCCGATACCCATTCACATGGGGGGGCAGGATCTGGGGGCCCCCTTGTTAAAGGGGGCTTCCAGATTCCGATAAGCCCCACGCCCGCAGACCCCGACAACCACAGCCCAGGGTTGTCGGGAAGAGGCCCTTGTACCCATCAACATGGGGACAAGGTTCTTTGGGGTTGGGGGCGCAGAGCCCCCATGTTGAGGGTATGTGGTCTAGTATGGTTCAGGAGGGGGGCGCTCCCCACCCCTTATCCTGACCTGCCAGGCTGCATGCTCGGATAAGGGTCTAGTATGGATTTTGGGGGGACCCCACGCCAATTTTTTTTTTAATTTTGGCGTGGAGTTCCCCTTAAAATCCATACCAGGCCCTTCCATTATAGACTAAGGGGGACCCTACGCCATATTTTTTTTTCTTTTTTTTTCATCTATATTGCCGGGGCCAGCAATACATTACAGCAACGAGAAAGTTTAAAAGACATTTTTTGCTTGAGAAATGTCATTATTGCTGCGGCATGTTCTATAAATTGCACAGATGCGCCACTTTACAGACAGACCAAGGGGACCCCCAGGCACGATATTTAAAGGAATATTTCATTATTATTGTTTCATTTAAAATCACTGCTCTTTTAACCACTTAAGGGTCGGAAGGATTTGCTCCCTTGATGACCAGACCATTTTTTGCGATACGGCGCTGCGTCGCTTTAACTGACAAGTGCGTGGTCGTGCGACACTGTACCCAAACAGAATTGACGTCCTTAATACATATCCAAAAAAAAAAATAAAATAAAAAATTTCTTCATCAGTTTAGGCCGATATATATTCTTCTACATATTGTTGGTAAAAAAAAAAATCACAATAGGAGTATATTGATTGGTTTGCGCAAAAGTTATCGCATCTACAACTATGGGATGAATTTAGGGACTTTTTTTTATTATTATTGTTTTTACTGTTTTTACTGGCAGTGATCTGCAATTTTTACCAGGACTGTGACATTGCGGCGGACAAATCTGACCCCAAATGACACTTTTTGGGGACCAGTGACATGATTACATCGATCAGTGCTATAACAATGCACTGATCAATGTAAAAATGACACTGGCAGGGAAAGGAATGGCGGGGATCTGCAATTTTTAGCAGTACTGCAACATTGCGAAGGACAGATCAGACACTTTTGACATATTTTTGGGACCATTGACATTTATACAGCGATCAGTGCTATAAAAATGCACTGATTACTGTGTAAATGTCACTGGCAGTGAAGGGTTTAACACTAGGGGGTGATCAATGGGTTAACTGTGTTCCCTAGGTGTGTTCCAACTGTAGGGGGGATGGGCTGCCAGGGACATGACAGAGATCACTGTTCCCGATGACTGGAAACAGTAGATCTCTGTCATGTCCCCTGTTAGAATGGGATCCGTTTGTTTACAAAGGCAGATCCCCGTTCTGCCTCTGTGCTAGGCGATGGCGGGTCATGGGCAGACATCGAGTCCGCCCGACCCACAGGCGTGCTCCCGCCCGCAACTATGCCTGCGCGAGCCGCAATACAGCTACAGCGATTCACGCAGGAGAGCCAACCTGCCATCGTATAATGAGGGCGGCTGGTCGGCAAGTAGTTAAAAACTTTTTTTTTCCATCGATACATGTCCCCTGGGGGAGTACCCAGGTCCCCATACACGTTTGGCATGGCACTAACTTGCATATAAGCCTTTAAAATGAGGACTTTGGATTTTTCATGTTCGTGTCCCATAGAATTTAATGGCGTTCGCATTTTTGCTAGAACTTTTTTTTTCCCCCTGCAATAGACGAATGCCTAATAGCCAATGCCACATCAGCATGGGCATGGTTGTTTCCATAATATTAATGCCTCAAATGCAAAACATTATTGTATAGAATTAAAACAATCAAACATTAGAAAATGTATTTTCAAAGTATGATTGTGTTCAGCTCAGTGGTCTAGTGGTCTGCCTTGAAAGACTCAGGCCATGGGATCAAATCCCACACATGGTATCGCTTACTTAAAGCTTACATTTTAATCAGCAGCATATGCTGAAAATAGGCGAATGCCTAATAGCGAATGCCACATCAGCATGAGCATGGTTGTTACCATAATATTAATGCCTCTAATGCAAAACATTATTATATAGAATTAAAAGAATCACACATTAGTAAATGTATTTTCTATGTATGATTGTGCTCATGATTATGTTCTTGATTGTGCTCATGATTGTGCTCATAATTGCGCTCTTGATTATGCTCAGCTCAGTAGCCTAGTGGTCTGCCCTCCTTGACATAGGCCATGGGTTCAAATCCCACAATGGTATCACCTACTGAAAGCTTGAATTGTACTCAGCAGCATGTGCTGAAAATAGGCGAATAGCCAATGCCACATTAGTTTGGTTAATTCCATAATATTAACTCTTCAAATGCATGCAATGGTATGTACAGTAAGTATTCAATAATATTATGGTGTGGAATTCCAAAAATCACACACTAGTTAACGTGCAGGGTGTTCGTTTCCTTTTTTTTTTTGTTTTAATGTGCTTGTGCACTGGAAAAAGCAACATAGCTACCTTAGGTAGGTTGGCTGGGATTTGAACTCATAACCTGAGTACTTTATAGACATTGGTGCACATCACCAAGCCATTGGGCTAAGTACGCTGAGACCTGCATAATAGTGTAGTATGATTAAAGTATGAACATAATAATTACTGCTTCATAGTCTCATAAAAAACTCAATTAACATAAAAAAATAAACATATAACAGATATGTAACTTAAATGTTCAATACATATAACTTTACAGAATAGCAGACATTATTCTGTACTACTCATTCATAACAGCATTCCTTAGCAAAGGAAAGAAAACTAACTAGGAATACTAATTGGAATATACATCAATAGGTGCACACAGGGTAGAGCACATCTCACATAAAATTACCATTTTTCGATCTCTGTTGGAGATGCCGGGGAGATCGGGGAACGATTCTTCATGTTTTCTGGACCTGCCCCAGATTGGAGCAGTTCTGGAGGACCATTCAACATAAGGTACAGAAGTTCACGGAGCGTCCTATCCTAGCAGATCCTGCCTTCTTCCTCCTTCATGCTTCCAATATGTCAGGTAAGGCATACAAAAAATCATTGATCAGACACCTATTAGATGCGGCAAAGGCATGCATACCCCTTTTATGGAAGTCCACCAAGCCTCCGACTGTGGGCATGTGGCTCAATAAGGTGGAGGACATCAGGAAAATGGAGGATTTGGTCCTCACGGCCCGGAATCAAAATGAAAAGTACACCAGAACCTGGTCCAAGTGGCTTATGTTTATATACTTTGATGAGGGGCAGACCCTTTTGGAAAGAGACTGAGGACTGGGGTGGGTTGCCGAGGTCCACTGGCCGTATTTACGAACACATGCGACCCAAGACATGTGCGTGTACCACCTCCATGTGCCCCTATTCCCTACCCCCCCCCTTTTTCCATCTCCTTTCTTCTTCCTGCACCCCTCCCCTCCTTCACTCCTACTATTCTTCTTTCATCTCTAGCTATCCATTCTTGTTGTTCTGGAAAAGGAAAATGGCAAAGGAAAGGGCTGAGCATATATGTTTGAGAAACATTGCAGGGTTGAATTTTCTATGCATTCTTTTGTAGAATAGACATTTCTCAGGAATGGAAAATGTTATTGCCTTGTTCTCAGTTGTGATAATGTAATAGGCTGCGTCCTCGATTTTTATACATGTTAATATTGTTTCATCGGGGTCTTGCCCTTTCTTGAGCTTGAATAAACTTATATTTGAAAAAGAAAAAAAAAATTACCATTTTTCTTAGTAAATGAACCCCATGTGTGTGTTATTAGAGTAGCATATTGAAGAAAATTCGAAAGAGACATAAAAACGGATTCCGAATACGAATCCCGAATAGGAATTTAACGAATTAGCCAAATTTAACATAACAATATAACTAGATTAACGAAACACATTTTTTCCGTCATGCACATGTCTAATAGATACAAAGACTTCAACTTGGTTTTAACAATTGTTGAGTTAAGCCACACAGGGAGTGCATTGTTTTCAAAGGGTCCAATGACTCCTGAGGCAGCCATACATGGATTGAAATTGGGCCAGTTCAGCAGATACTGGCTGAATTTTGATCGATGTACGAGCACCCCGGTTGTACAGAAGTTGATCTACCAATGCTGTACAACCACCATGTCAGGTTTTTCCCCATTGATCAGTGCCTTCAGCTATAGCTAACAGCACCGGCCATTGTATGCTGGTGACGGGTAAGGCTCCCTGCCATCAGAGCATAATAGCGCAGCCCACTGGTTAGACAAAAAAATAAAAATATATGAATGTATACCTTGCCATGGAATTCAATTCCAAAGAAGCAGTAAAACATAATCACTGTGTAGCACCTCAAGGCAGGAATCAGACCCTACATATGTAGTTAACAGATATGGCTGCCCCTCTTTAGGTATATAAATCTGAAGGATATAAGCTTATTGACATCAAGCTGGTGTTTGTACATGAATATTAAAAAAAATACATAATTTAAAACCAAATCCAGGTAATTTTCTTTTTCTTTCTTTAAAAAACCACTTAAGGACCAAGCCTCTTTTTGAGATGCGTTGTTTACAAGTTAAAAACAGGTTTTTTTGCTAGAAAATTACTTAGAACCCCCAAACATTATACTTTTTTTTCCTAACACCCTAGACAATAAAATGACAGTCATTGCAATACTTTCTGTCACAGCGTATTTGCGCAGCAGTCTTACAAGCACACTTTTTTTTGGAAAAAATACACTTTTTTTAATTAAAAAATAAGACAACAGTAAAGTTAGCCCAATTTTTTTTTATATTGTGAAAGATAATGTTACGCTGAGTAAATTGATACCCAACATGTCACGCTTCAAAATTGCGCCCGCTTATGGAATGGCGACAAACTTTTACCCTTAAAAATCTCTATAGGCGACGTTTAAAAAATTCTACAGGTTGCATGTTTTGAGTTACAGAGGAGGTCTAGGGCTAGAATTATTGCTCTCACTCTACCGATCACGGCGATAGCTCACATGTGTGGTTTGAATACCGTTTTCATATGCAGGCGCTCCTCACGTATATGTGTTCGCTTCTGCACGCGGGCTCGGCGGGACGAGGCGCCTTTAAAAAAAAAAAAAAAATTCTTATTTATTTTACCTTTTATTTTTTATTTTTACACTTTTAAAAAAAAAAAAAAAATGTGTCACTTTTATTCCTATTACAAGGAATGTAAACATCCCTTGTAATAGAAAAAAGCATGACAGGACCTCTTAAATATGAGATCTGGGGGTCAAAAAGACCTCAGATCTCATATTTACACTAAAATGCAATTAAAAAAAAAAAATGTCATTTAAAAAAAAAAATGTAAAAAAAATGGCCCTTTAAGAGCTATGGGCGGAAGTGACGTTTTGACGTCGCTTCCGCCCTGCAATGTTATGGAGACGGGTGGGGGCCATCTTCCCCTCACTCGTCTCCATACCCAGCAAGGGTGAAGATCCGATTGCCTCCGCCGCTGCCGTGTGCCCCGGTAAGCGGCGGAGGGCACCGGAGCGTGGCGGGAGGAGGGTCCCCCCTCCTGCCGCCGATATAAGTAATCTCACGGAGAATCCGCCGCAGAGACCACTGTTATCAGAAAGCAGACCGCCGGCCGAAGAAGAGGATACCGGGGTTATGGCAGCTAGCTGCTGCCATAACAACGGTATTCCTCTTCAAAGTAAGGACTTATATCGACATGCGGCGGTCCGGAAGTGGTTAAAAGGTCAATCAAGCAGCTCAAGCTACAATACTCGCCTTCAGTCCAGAGTGTCTCCTGCAGTATTACTTATCCACCTCAGGATGGCTTCAGTCTTTTAGGTTGCATAAGGACCCAGCAATACTTAACCTGGAAGACTGAGGACATAAAGTGAGTGCATGGTGTCATGGGCCTCTATCACCAGTGTACTGATGCAGGCAGCAGCACTCATGTCATCATGCCAGAGCCATTCTTTGAATCAGTGAGGACCACCCAGGCCAGAGAAGAGGCAAAGAGGACCCTGCAGCACCATTTGACTGGCCTGAAGATATTTGGGAAGCATACAAAAAGCAAAAAATACACCAGGAGGAGGTTAATTGGGCAGCAAGCAGCACAACTGCATCATTCATTTACAGCTTCCTGTGAATAAATAGACTACAAGTACCATCATCCTTAGCGGCTGATGACTCGCAGTTCACAATTAACTGTGAGGGCATTGGTGAGCGCTTTCATAGTTCATTGATTTTCCTGCTCTCATGTAACTGCCTGGGCATTTCGGAGGTACGGGCAGACAGCTATCCTTGAGAGTCTGCAGGAGTCTGGTATTGCACCCGCAATCTGATTTTAGTCTCAGTGTTCTGCAGACTCTATAGAAAAAAAAATTATAAATGCACATTTTTTAACCTGTAAAAAATGTGCATTTATTATTTAATTTCAAAAAGGTGAACTTATCCCTTTAATGCATTTAATGCATGACAGGAATTCCCAGAGCACCATGGACTAGCTAAAGATACAGCACAGCAGTACTTATCTCCTTTCGGGCATGCTGTCTCTCATTGAAACCTCCCCTCTATGGAGCTGTCCAATAGGTGAGGAGTCATTGCTTTGTCTCATTTAACCTCTTCCGAACCCGCCCCACGCATACATACTGTGGCAGTTTGGCCCTCCTGGGCGAAATGAAGTACCTGTACATGATTTCTAGTTCTGGGTCTGGCGACCCATTCCCGCTGTTATTGGACACAGCTGCACCCCCGCGATGTTGGCCGGCACCCCGCGATCGTTCCTGAGAGAGGTAGAATTGCGGTCTGCCTATGTAAACAAGGCAGATCGCCGTTCTGTGAGAGGGGAAGATGGAGATCTTGTGTTTCTGCTAAGCAGGAACACGGATCTCTGTCTTCCCCCAGTCAAAGCATCCCCCCCCCCACAGTTAGAAAGCACTCCCAGGGAACATATTTAAACCTTTGATCGCCTCTGATGTTAACCATGTCCCTGCCAGTGTCATTAGGACAGTGACAGTTCGGTTTTTTTAGCAATGATCACTGTATTAGTGTCACTGGTTCTTGTCCACCGCAATGTCGCAGCCCCGTTAAAAATCGATGATCGCCACCATTATTAGTAAAAATAAATAAATAAATAAAAATTAGATAAATATATCCCATAGTTTGTAGACACTATAACTTTTGCGCAAACCAATCAATATACACTTATTGGGATTTTTTTTACCAAAAATTTGTAGCAGAATACATATTGGCCTAAATTGATGAAGAAATTACATTTTTAAATTTTTTTTATTGGATATGTTTTATAGCAGAAAGTAAAAAATATTGGGGGTTTTTTTTGCATATTTTTTTTCTTTTTTTGCGCTAAAAACAAAAAAAGACAACGGCAGAGGTGATCAAATACCACCAAAAGAAAGCTCTATTTGTGGAAAAAAAAAAATCAATTTTGTTCGGGTACAGCGTCGCACAACCACACAATTGTCAGTTAAAGTAACGCAGTGCCGAATCGCAAAAAAAAAAAATGGGGCTGAAGTGGTTAAGAGAAAATCCTTGAGCGAACCTAAGTAATCCACCTACCTCCACTTTAGAAGTCACACGTTATTAAACATTCTACTGCTGCAAAATCTTCTAATCACAACCTCAACATATGTGAGAGACTGAATTGTATATCCAGCATATGAGTGCAATATTCCCGGAATTCCCTATGAGTTAAATAGAATGCAAACATTTCAGAAGGCATTGTTCTAGATCAATGACTAAAGCTAATAACCTTCCGCACTCAGCAGCAAAACATCATTAAAGGTTATTGTGAATTAATACTCCATGTGCATTAAACATGAAGAGGGATTGTGTGCTTCTATAATGGCAGAGCGACTTATCAGTGCGGGGCTCATTCACACCAATGCTTCTTTTTTTAATGCAAGCCAACGCATGCACACAAGTTAGGCGCTAATTTTAATGGTATAAGGCTACATCTCTGCGTTGGGCTGATGCTCATTGGCCATAAAAGTTCATGTTTGTTTTTCGATTCAGTGTGTTTAATAGCAATGGCAGCAATGCTTAAAACCAAAAAAAAAAATGCAGACGCCGACCTGAGGACTCATTCACATTTATTATTATATTATACAGGATTTATTTAGCGCCAGCAGTTTGCATAATTAACATTTACACATTTTAGCGCACAGATTTGCCATTGTTTTTAATGGTACTCAGTCACATATATTGTATGAAGCGCATTGACATACCTGGGTCCAAAAGAAGGTTCTGATGAGCGTTATAAGGGATAAGAATGAGGATAAATGTCAATGTATCATGAGGAGCGTCAGAAATGCACCTCAAAAACGTGTTAATCTAGTCTTAACAACTTCACTGCCGGGCCAATTCTGACACTTCACACTTACATGTACAGTAAACATCTAAATTTTTTTTGCTAGAAAATTACTAGCAAAAATTTTTTTTTTTTTTTATCATTGGTGTCAGTGGAAGGAATAGTGCCCCATCATTGGTGTCAGTGAAAGGAATACTGTCCGATCATTGGTGTCAGTGGAAGGAGTGATGCCCCATCATTGGTGTCAATGGAAGGAATAGTGCCCCATCTTTAGTGTCAGTGAAAGGAATAGTGCCCCATCTTTGGTGTCAATGGAAGGAATAGTACTCCATCATTGGTGTCAGTGAAAGGAATAGTGCCCCATCTTTGGTGTCAGTGGAAGCAATAGTGCCCCATCATTGGTGTCAGTGGAAGAAATAGTGCCCCATCATTGGTGTCAGTGGAAGGAATAGTGCCCCCTCCTTGGTGTCAGTGAAAGGAACAGTGTCCAATCACTGGTGTCAGTGGAAGGAATAGTGCCCCATCATTGGTGCCAGTGGAAAGAATAGTGCCCCATCATTGGTGTCAGTGGAAAGAATAGTGTCCAATCATTGGTGTCAGTAAAAGAAATTGTGTCCAATCATTGGTGTCAGTGGAAGGAATAGTGTCCAATGGGTGTCAGTGGAAGGAATAGTGTCTAATCATTGGTGTCAGTGGAAGGAATAGTGTCCAATCATTGGTGTCAGTGGAAGGAATGGTACCCCATCATGGGTGTCAGTGGAAGGAATAGTGTCCAATCACTGGTGTCAATTGAAGGAATAGTGCCCCATCGTTGGTGTCAGTGGAAGGAATAGTGTCCAATCATTGGTGTCAGTAGAAAAAATTGTGTCCAATCATTGATGTCATGGAAGGAATAGTGTCCAATTGGTGTCAGTGGAAGGAATAGTGTCCAATCATTGGTGTCATGGAAGGAATAGTGTCCAATCATTGGTGTCATGGAAGGAATAGTGTCCAATCATTGGTGTCATGGAAGGAATAGTGTCCAATCATTGGTGTCATGGAAGGAATAGTGTCCAATGGGTGTCAGTGGAAGGAATAGTGTCCAATCATTGGTGTCAGTGGAAGGAATAGTGTCCAATCATTGGTGTCAGTGGAAGGAATAGTGTCCAATCATTGGTGTCAGTGGAAGGAATAGTGTCCAATGGGTGTCAGTGGAAGGAATAGTGTCCAATCATTGGTGTCAGTGGAAGGAATAGTGTCCAATCATTGGTGTCAGTGGAAGGAATAGTGTCCAATCATTGGTATCAGTGAAAGGAATAGTGCCCCATCATGGGTGTCAGTGGAAGGAATAGTGTCCAATGGGTGTCAGTGGAAGGAATAGTGTCTAATCATTGGTGTCAGTGGAAGGAATAGTGTCCAACCATTGGTGTCAGTAGAAGAAATTGTGTCCAATCATTGGTATAAGTGGAAGGAATAGTGCCCCATCAGCCTTCTTAATGTCGATAGAAAGATACTGGCAAAGATATTTTTCTGGCACCTATCGTCAGTAGCAGAGTCTTTGCTTTCTCGTCATCAGCACTGTTCGGTCCAGGGTAGGTGCACCTTCACAGCAGTTTTAGCTGTCCAGGAGGCCTTGGAGCGGTGCAGGGCTGCAGATTGGGGAAAGTATTTGCTGACATTGGATCAGGCAAAAGCTTTTGATCGTGTTAACCATGAGTACCTGTGGTTAGTAAGTAACTATGGTCTGCCGGGTAGTTTTGTCGATTAGATAAAAGTCTTGTATAAGGGGGCAGAAAGCTTTCCTCTTGTTAATGGATGGGTTGGGCAGTCCTTTGTGGTTGGCTCCGGGGTGCGCCAGGGTTGTCCCCTGAGTCCCCTGCTCTATGTGTTTGCAATCGATCCCTTCATCAGGAGGCTAGAGAGCGGCATGTTGTGTGGGGTACCAGTGGGGCTCCCAGGTGAGCCGCCTTTGAGGGTTGTTGCCTATGCGGACAATGTGTCGGTGATTGTCACTGGGACGGATGAAGCGGAAGAGGTGGTCTCTCTGACATCACGGTATTCTGAAGCATCAGGCTCCAAGATCAATCAGGAAAAGAGTGAAGTTTTCTGGATGGGAAAGGAAGGTGAGGGGTTTGATCTCCCAGACACCTTTCCAGTGCCCCAGGAAAGAATTAAGATTCTAGGCATTGAATTTGGACCCGGCGATTATGGCCTCAAAAACTGGGAAGGCAGACTGGAAATTGCCAATACTAAGGTGGGTCAGCTGGAAGAGATGGAAGTTATCTATGAGGGAAAGGGTTGATCTGATTAAGACTTACCTGATTCCGATCTTCTTGTATGTCAGCTTTGTCTGCATCTTGCCAGTGTCTCTCTATGCTAGGGTAAGTAGTGTGTTCTTCCAGATGTTGTGGGGGAACAGACTGAACCCCATCAAGAGGAATGTCACCTATCTATCCAGGAGGGAGGGTGGCTTAGGTATGGTCAACCCAGTTCTTTTCTTTTCACTGCTTTTTCTCAAGTTTAATATTGGTAATATGCTTGCAGTGGAACGTCCTGGATGGGCAGGCATATTTAGATCTTGGTTTAGGCCTTTTCTACGACTTTGGGAAGAAGGTGGCCAAGTGAAGAATCTCAGGGGTCATCGTGGTCAGCTACCAGCCTATGTCGCTCCGTACTTGAAGTTACTACGGCAGTGGCGATTGTCGGCTGAAGATCTCAGATCGGTTCCGAGGAAAGTCCTTATGGGTCGAGTCTTGAGCGAAGTCTTTCATGACCCACTGGTGTTAAGGGATTGCCCAGGCCCAGTTTTGAGGGCAGGGTTAAGACTTATTAATTTGGACAGAGTACCCCCTAAATTTAGGGATCTGGCCTGGTTGTGCTTCCATGGGAGGCTCTATGTTAGGGGCAATTTGAAATTCCGCAGTGGGGTGGATCGTAGCTGTCCTCGGGAGGAGTGTGCAGGTGAGGAGGAGACTATGGACCATTTTCTGCTTCATTGCCCCTTTAACATAGAGGTGTACAAACAGGTTGGGCGGGCCCTTGGTGTCCCTTTCCTCTCCAGGCTGGGTTATGCTGAGTGGGTGTATGGAGCATTCAATACTGGTGGTGTTTTTTGTTTAGATACACTTTTTCTAGTTAGCATAGTAGTCCGTTATTTCACTTGGAATGCACGGTGTCAGGTCAGCATTCGGGGTAAAATCCTTCCTGTTCAGGTGGTGGTGTATGACATTTTGCATGAGGTGGAGAAGATTCGGGTGCTTGAGAGAGACAAGCGGAGTCAGGGGGCTTGGTTGAAGGCGTGGAGGGGTTTCAAGCCTCCCTGACTGCCAGGAGTCTCTTTCCCGGGTGTGGCTGTCTGTCTCTTATCACCCTAGATTATTATTTTTTGGATTCATTTTTGATAAATGGCTGCGTACATAGGTGATGGGTTGTGCCTCTTAGGCCCTCTCTGCTGCTTTATGTAAATAGTTTTCTAAAAATGTGTTCGTATTGGACTATGTATATATTGTAAATATTCTGAACAGGGATGTGTATTCCTTGGATTTCTGTTGATGTTTTGTACTATGGTTTTGTTTTTTACTTTTGTATAAAATTGGTTGCTTGATTCTTTTCAATAAAAGATCAATAGTGTCCAATCATTGGTGTCAGTGGAAGGAATAGTGTCCAATCATTGGTGTCAGTGGAAGGAATAGTGTACAATGGGTGTCAGTGGAAAGAATAGTGTCCAATCATTGGTGTCAGTGGAAGGAATAGTGTCCAATCATTGGTGTCAGTGGAAGGAATAGTGTCCAATCATTGGTATCAGTGAAAGGAATAGTGCCCCATCATGGGTGTCAGTGGAAGGAATAGTGTCCAATCATTGGTGTCAGTAGAAGAAATTGTGTCCAATCATTGGTATAAGTGGAAGGAATAGTGCCCCATCAGCCTTCTTAATGTCGATAGAAAGATACTGGCAAAGATATTTTTCTGGCACCTATCGTCAGTAGCAGTCTTTGCTTTCTCGTCATCAGCACTGTTCGGTCCAGGGTAGGTGCACCTTCACAGCAGTTTTAGCTGTCCAGGAGGCCTTGGAGCAGTGCAGGGCTGCAGATTGGGGAAAGTATTTGCTGACATTGGATCAGGCAAAAGCTTTTGATCGTGTTAACCATGAGTACCTGTGGTTAGTAAGTAAGTACGGTCTGCCGGATAGTTTTGTCGATTAGATAAAAGTCTTGTATAAGGGGGCAGAAAGCTTTCCTCTTGTTAATGGATGGGTTGGGCAGTCCTTTGTGGTTGGCTCTGGGGTGCGCCAGGGTTGTCCCCTGAGTCCCCTGCTCTATGTGTTTGCAATCGATCCCTTCATCAGGAGACTAGAGAGCGGCATGTTGTGTGGGGTACCAGTGGGGCTCCCAGGTGAGCCGCCTTTGAGGGTTGTTGCCTATGCGGACGATGTGTCGGTGATTGTCACTGGGACGGATGAAGCGGAAGAGGTGGTCTCTCTGACATCACGGTATTCTGAAGCATCAGGCTCCAAGATCAATCAGGAAAAGAGTGAAGTTTTCTGGATGGGAAAGGAAGGTGAGGGGTTTGATCTCCCAGACACCTTTCCAGTGCCCCAGGAAAGAATTAAGATTCTAGGCATTGAATTTGGACCCGGCGATTATGGCCTCAAAAACTGGGAAGGCAGACTGGAAATTGCCAATACTAAGGTGGTCAGCTGGAAGAGATGGAAGTTATCTATGAGGGAAAGGTTTGATCTGATTAAGACTTACCTGATTCCGATCTTCTTGTATGTCAGCTTTGTCTGCATCTTGCCAGTGTCTCTCTATGCTAGGGTCAGTAGTGTGTTCTTCCAGATGCTGTGGGGGACCAGACTGAACCCCATCAAGAGGAATGTCACCTATCTATCCAGAAGGGAGGGTGGCTTAGGTATGGTCAACCCAGTTCTTTTCTTTTCACTACTATTTCTCAAATTTAACATTGGTAATATGCTTGCAGTGGAACCTCTTGGATGGGTAGGCATATTTAGATCTTGGTTTAGGCCTTTTCTACGACTTTTGGAAGAAGGTAGCCAAGTGAAGAATCTCAGGGGTCATCGTGGTCAGCTACCAGCCTATGTCGCTCCGTGCCTGAAGTTACTGCGGCAGTGGCGATTGTCGGCTGAAGATCTCAGATCCGTTCCAAGGAAAGTCCTTATGAGTCGAGTCTTGAGCAAAGTCTTTCATGACCCACTGGCCTTAAGGGATTGCCCAGTTTTGAGGGCAGGGTTAAGACTGATTAATTTGGACAGAGTACCCCCTAAATTTAGGGATCTGGCCTCTATGCTCGGGGCAATTTGAAATGCTGCAGTGGGATGGATCGTAGCTGTCCTCAGGAGCGGTGTGCAGATGATGAGGAGACTATGGACCATTTCCTGCTTCATTGCCCTTTTAACATAGAGGTGTACAAACAGGTGGGGCGGGCCCTCGGTGTTCCTTTCCTCTCCAGGCTGGGTTATGCTGAGTGGGTGTACAGAGCATTCAATAATGGTGGGGTTTTTTGTTTGTATACACTTTTTTAGTTAGCCTAGTAGTCCGTTATTTCACCTGGAACGCACGGTGTCAGGTCAGCATAAAATTCTCCCTGTTCAGGTGGTGGTATTTGACATTCTGCATGAGGTTGGGAAGATTCGGGTGCTTGAGAGAGACAAGCGGAGTCGGGGGCTTGGTTGAAGGCGTGGAGGGGTTTCAAGCCTCCCTGACTGCCAGGAGTCTCTTTCCCGGGTGTGGCTGTCTGTCTTTTATCACCCTAGATTATTTTTTTTTTATTAATTTTTGATAAATGGCTGTGTACATAGGTGATGGGTTGTGCCTCTTAGGCCCTCTCTGCTGCTTTATGTAAATAGTTTTCTAAAAATGTTTTCATAGTGGATTAAGTATATATTGTATATATTCTGAACATGAATGTGTATTCCTTGGATTTCTGTTGAAGTTTTGTACTATGGTTATGTTTTTTTACTTTTGTATAAAATTGGTTGCTTGATTCTTTCCAATAAAAGATCAATAGTGTCCAATCATTGGTATCAGTGAATAATAGCATGCAATGGATATGGAGGGCAAACTCTGGTGCCTACTGGAGTGCGCAATTAATATTTAATGATTAAACAAGCTGTGCAATCACCATAAAAAGAAATTAGAGATAAGGCCAAAAGTTGTAGGACCATAAAAACAGAAGATGTTAGTATAATGTCTACACTGAGTGTACATTTCTGTGACTTCAGTCTAAAATCACTTGGCAAACAGTCTCTCTATATATCATTCATCTGTGTGTTTGACTGCAATTGCCGCTCTATTGTGGGGAATCATTCAAAACAATGTGTGGTTTTCGCTGCAAACATTTCATTTTCCTTTACCAGGGCCCTGTTGACCCTTACCTATGACGACAAAACTCATTAAGCTCTTATGAACCTTGACTTGTATAATTATAATGAATCTGAAGAGCTTTCAAAGCAACACAATTAGTTCACGGCGTTCAGAAAAACAAACGTCAGGTCAGTCCATCAGGGCCCTTTGCTTTACATTATCATAACTGACTCCTATACTACAAAAAAAAACATTAGTTTAATGACATATACAGTATCATTATATCATTATGTGAGAAAATATGAAGTTGACTTTTGAAGCACTATCAGATGCACAGGCACTCTCAGGACAATGAAGCGCTCTTATGACAAAAATACAAAAACCTCAGTTCACAGTGAAAGATTTTGTATGTTCCTTTAGAAGAAGAAAAGTTATAACCGCTTGCCGACCAAGCTTTTTCTGGCACTTTTTAAAGTTTAATATTTTGTTGCTATAAAATTACTTATAACCCCAAAACATTATATATATATATATATATATATATATATATATATATATATATATACATACATACATATACATACATATATATACATACATACATACATATACATACATATATATATATATATATATATATATATATATATATATATATATATATATATATATATATATATATATATATATATATATTTATGGGTGGAGCCCTATGTCCGATATGGACATAGATAACATTTGTAGTTAACACAAAACTTACCATCGGAAATAGACCTGGAAGTGTGGACTCCTCATATGAAATGGACCTGAAAGTGTGCCTTGGTCTGCTGGTCGGTATGCCAGAATAAGGGGGCATACCCTGGTTAAAGAAATGATTATTCTGTAGAGAGAAATGAATGAAATGAATGAATGAAATGAATGCCTTGAAATGGGGATGGGAGGGTGGGTATCGCGCACAGGAAACCGACAAGCACCACAGGTGAGCGGGCTGCTTAAATACCCCCCGGGCTCCTCCCATAAATTCAGGCCACCATACTGGCCTTCCTACTTATGGGTGGAGCCCTCTGTCCGATATGGACATAGATAACATTTGTAGTTAACACAAAACTTTCCATCGGAAATAGACCTGGAAGTGTGGACTCCTCATATGAAATGGACCTGAAAGTGTGCCTTGGTCTGCTGGTCGGTATGCCAGAATAAGGGGGCAAAAACATCCAGGTAGGGGTGTGGTTATATTAGTTTTGGCTTTATTTATTTGAGCAAGTTTGGTGAATGCTTGTGCCGTTTCCACCTAAGGTAGTGGGGACCTACAGGCGAGGTAGGCAGAGTTTCACCTGCTGAGTCTCTAGATGACGTGGTCTGGGACCCATGCCGAAATGCTGCCAAGGCTGCCCCAATACTAAAGAGTGACTGGAGTGCTGACTGGGGTCGAGGTGTAGGCAGCGTAGAAGAACCCCCAGGTGTTTGATGAACTGGCAGGCACTCGAGGGTTGCCCGGAAAGGTAATAGGGGACTAGAGGTTGGGTGTTCCGGTAGGAGTGACCGTAGGCGGTCGAGTATGGTTACTGGCCACCGGACGTTGTTTACTTTATGGAGATGGATGACTGTCCTGGAGCTGATTGCTGGGTTTGGACACTGCAGGGTGGAGGATGAAATGGTTTTGGCAGCGAGCCAACTACACAGAACTTGGCCTGCGGGATTGCTGCGGGCGAACTCGCTGGGCCGCCAGAAGCCGTGGTAGGCCGAGTAAATGGCTGCTTGTATGACCAAACTGGGGAGAAGGCCCAACAGTGAACTGGTTAATATATTAGACATGTCCCAGAAGATGGCAGCCTGGAACGAACGTGCGGTGGACATTAAACTGGTGTTGCCAAGCTAATTACACCAGCCTGCGCAAGAAGGGCCTAACAGAGCGATGCGGACCTGGCTTCATTAAGAGGCTCGCCTCGGACCGGATGTCGGTGGCAAAGCCACGACCTGTCCTGTCCAGATAAGACCCTAGAGTTAAGCGGTTGCCATGACTGGGTGTAATTTGAAGAGGGAGGAAGTCCGGGTAAACCCGGGGTTTAGGAGTGTCTCTGGGGGCCATGTACTTGTAAACCTATAAAAATAAAGTAAAGGAAAAAGCTGCTGCGCCCACCAAACCAACCAAATATATATATGGAATACAAAGTGTAGTGAAAACTATAAGCTGCCAACACCACCAATTAGACTAATTGTGACAACAAATATAAGAAAAAAAGTGTAGCGCTATAGTATGTCAGTCAAAAACATTAAGGTGTACTGATTGACCAGTAGTGTATATCCCAAAAGTTAAATGGTGTTGGATCACATATACAAAAGTAATAAAACAGTGAAAATTCCAAAATTTACAAAGAAAACCACTCTTATTAAAACCTTTAAGATATAACAATATAAAGAGTGTGTATCACACAGATTAAACCCAAACCCTTATAGCTGACCACAAGCATATAGGGATGGGAGCGAGTGATAAGTCCCTGAAGTGAGAGAAGTTCTTTTAATCAGGTAGAGACCTCTTAAAACATGGATCCAGATCTCATAGAAATGGTTGTTAATGGTGGACTCCTCCACTGATCAGCCTGATGCAAAGAATAACATAAAATGCCCTTACCAGACGCGGTGGACTCACAAGCCATACAGCGGTGAGTCGTACGAGCTTGAACCGTGTAGCACGGTAGGGTTATAGCTGTTCCTGGTCTGCAACCCGATGGTCTTGAGAAGGACTCCAGTCCTGAGCAGTCTCTCGATTCCTCCTCCAGCACTCTCTTGGGTCTCAGGTAGTTAGAGGTAGGGAAAAAGTGGACGAAAAGAAGCTCCACATAGTGTAAATCCAATCAATCAGGAGATTTATTGTATAAAAAATTTCCAACGAAAAAGTTCCAAATAAAAACAAACATTCATAAAAACGTAATTAGCGCAGTAGACAGATGGTATAAGGTAGCGTCCTACACCCGACGCGTTTCGTCTGAAAAGACATCAACTGGGGTACCCCAGTTGATGTCTTTTCAGACGAAACGCGTCGGGTGTAGGACGCTACCTTATACCATCTGTCTACTGCGCTAATTACGTTTTTATGAATGTTTGTTTTTATTTGGAACTTTTTCGTTGGAAATTTTTTATACAATAAATCTCCTGATTGATTGGATTTACACTATGTGGAGCTTCTTTTCGTCCACTTTTTCCCTACCTCTAACTACCTGAGACCCAAGAGAGTGCTGGAGGAGGAATCGAGAGACTGCTCAGGACTGGAGTCCTTCTCAAGACCATCGGGTTGCAGACCAGGAACAGCTATAACCCTACCGTGCTACACGGTTCAAGCTCGTACGACTCACCGCTGTATGGCTTGTGAGTCCACCGCGTCTGGTAAGGGCATTTTATGTTATTCTTTGCATCAGGCTGATCAGTGGAGGAGTCCACCATTAACAACCATTTCTATGAGATCTGGATCCATGTTTTAAGAGGTCTCTACCTGATTAAAAGAACTTCTCTCACTTCAGGGACTTATCACTCGCTCCCATCCCTATATGCTTGTGGTCAGCTATAAGGGTTTGGGTTTAATCTGTGTGATACACACTCTTTATATTGTTATATCTTAAAGGTTTTAATAAGAGTGGTTTTCTTTGTAAATTTTGGAATTTTCACTGTTTTATTACTTTTGTATATGTGATCCAACACCATTTAACTTTTGGGATATACACTACTGGTCAATCAGTACACCTTAATGTTTTTGACTGACATACTATAGCGCTACACTTTTTTTCTTATACTTGTAAACCTATGATGGCCAAAAATTGCCGCGATGCCTGTGGTGGTTGTGGCATCTGTTGCTACCTGGGGTGACAAGGGTGACGTAGGTGATAAGACCCTAGAGTTTAAGGTATAACCATTGATACACCGATCCACGTAGTACGGGACCTTCTGTCATTGATAGGTCCGCGTTCTTAGGAAAGACTGCAGCTACTTGTTAGTACACACCCGTATATGGGAGAAGTCTTGGGGAACTAACCTGATACGGGTCAGTTTGTCAAGGGGGAGGCTGGCCTGCGTGATGTTCGGTAATTCGGAGGAGGTTATTGTAGACCTCGGTTCCGGTTTATTGAATTTTTAGAGACTACAAGCTGAAGGACATAATGGTATTACCAGCGAGTCAAGTTGTGTGTACGTAGTACCTGGCTGCCTGTGCCAGTAAAAGTGAATTGTTAGGCCGTAGAAGCTCAGAGGGCCAGGTAGATGGCTGCTTGACTAGACTGGGGAATGTCTGAAGTTTTGACATGTCCCTGAAGATGGCAGTTGTGATGGGCAACGTTTGCCGTTAGCTGTGGTCTGATGCTTCTGGACGCCACATAGAAAGGATTCTACTGTATGAGCCGTAAACACGGATGACTCTCTGGGGTCCTGTGAGGGCGAGAAATGCTGGATGTTGGCTAGGTATAGCCTGATGATGTTATACGGAGCCAGCTGTGTGTGGCAATACGATACCTGGTGCGGGGTGGAACCTGAACTCAACTGACCGAAGCGAGAAATGATACAGAAATTGATGAGTGGCTCGTATGAAATGCCACCGGAGACAAGTGGCCGATTAAGTGCCACTGAAGATTGATGTGTGACTGATTGTGTGCCACTGGAAATGTGTACTGACTGCAAGAAGTCATGCTAAGATGCGAACCCTGCAATGATTGCAAGAGTTGTGCTTAATACGTGTTTGCAAGAGTTGCCAGGGAGTTTGTGTCAATGGCAATGTGTTTGCCGTGACTGCAAGAAGTCCGTATTACTGCATGTGCTTGCACGGGCTGCAAGGAGTTATACTTGGATGCGTGTTTTGCAATGATTATAAAGTTGTGTTTGGATGCGTGCTTGCCATGATTGCAAGAAGTTGTGCTTGGGTGTGTCCCTGCAACATTTGCGAGAAGTTGCGACTGGATGCGTGCTTGCAATGATTGCAAGAAGTTATGCTGACATGCGTGTCTTGTAATGAATGTAAGATTGTGCTTGAATGTGTGCTTGCAATGATTGCAAGGGAGTTCCTGTCGGTGGAGATGTGTTTGTGGTGACTGTGAAAAGTTCGTATTGCTGCATGTGCTTGCAAGACTGCAAGCGTTAAGCTTGGATGTGTGCTTGCAATGGCTGCGAGAAGTTGTAATTGGATGCGTACTTGCGACGATTGCAAGAGGTTATGCTTGAATGCATGCCTGCAACGTTTGCGAGAAGTTTTGTGATCGGATGCGTGTTTGAAATGATTGCAAGAAATTGTGCTAGGATGTGTGCTAGCAACGATTGCAAGACGTTCTGTTTGGATGCGTACTTGCAACGATTGCAAGAAGTCATGATGGGATGTGTGCTTGCAACAATTGCAAGCTTGCAATAACATGCAAGAAGTTGTGTTTGGATGCGTATTTGCGATGATTGCAAGAAGTTTATACTTGGATGTGCAGTGACTATGAGGGGGTATATTTGCGAGGCGAAGGTTTCAACGAATGAAATCGGGACCATGACTGAGCTTCGAAGGAAGACGGGGTGTGGCCCCCCCTTTTTTTTTTTTTTGTCGACTGACCTAGAGGAAATGACAGATGAGAACCGGTGGAATGTTTGACTACCTGGTTTGAAAGGTCATTGTAACATGTTTAAGCGACAGGTGCATGGTATTAAATATATGAGTGAACTGTTTGTGCCATGACAAAGGCACGAATCGGTGTGCCATGACTGCGCAAATGAGGCTGCGCCAACTGGGGCTTGCCAGGATGAATGGATGTCTGACAGATGCCCTGAATTTGAATCGGGGCGCGGCGATAAATGAAATGTTTGCCTTAGAGTGAAATGAATGAAAAAGGTTTCACCATGACAGAGGCACGAATCGGTCGTGCCGCAGCTGCGACTGACTGCGGCCCGGACTCTGGAGCATGTACTGAAATGAGGCAAAGAAACGCTGGTGCATGCCGGAATAAATTGGTGCATCACGGATGCGACTGGATTTGAATTGAAGTGTGGTATGTAACTGTGAAATGTTTGTCCTGGCAAAGGCACGAATTGGTTATGCCGCAACTAATAGCTAACCAAGTTCTGATGCAGGTGTTGGCTGGGGCCGAAAACGTTTAATTTATACTACTTTATTTATATGTGTATATATATATCTATATACACACATACACACCCTTTTTTTTTTTTTTTTTTTTTTCCGTATATATATATATATATATATATATATATATATATATATATATATATTCACATACATATTTTTTTTTTTTTTTTTCTTTCTTTTTTTTTTTTTTCTCGGCTGCACCAGATGGCTAGTCAGACTGTGGAGTACGAATGAAATGAGGCCAAGACAACTGGGGCGCGCCGGGACGAATCGGTGCATCTCGGATGCTACTGGATTCGAATCGGGGCGCGGTACGTGACAGAGAAATGATTGAAATGATGAAATGAATGAAATGATTTGTCATGGTAAAGGCACGTGCCATGACGGAGGCACGAGTCGATCATGTCGCGACTGCAACTGACAACGACCGGACTCCGGAGCATGTACTGAAATGTGGCCGAAAAAACCTGGGGCACGCTGGGACGAATCGTTGCATCATGGATGCGACTGGATTCGAATCGAAGCGTGATTCGTGACAGTTGAAATGATTCCCATGACAGAGGCACGAATCGGTGAGCCACAAACTACGACTGACAACGAACCGGACTCTGGAGCATGTCCAGAAATGAGGCCGGGCCCTGGGGCACGCCGTAACGAATCGGTGCATCGAAGATGCGACTGGATTCGAACCGGAGCGCGGTAAGTGCAGGTGTAACATTTGTTGCCATGACAGAGGCGCGAATCGATCATGCCGCTATAGCGACTGACTGCGAATCGGACTCTGGAGCATGTACTGAAATGTGGCTAATACCTGGGGCACGCCGGGACGAATCGGTGCATTTCCATGCGACTGAATTCGTAACGGAGCGTGATACGTGGCATGAAAAACCATGACAGAGGTACGAATCGGTGAGTCGAAAGCGACTGACAATGACGTGACTCTGGAGCATGTACTGAAATGAGGCCGTAACTACTGGGGCACACCGGAGCGAATCGGTGCATCTTTAGATGCGACTGGATTCGAACCGGAGCGCGGTACGTGACTGAAATGAGAAATGATTGAAATGGTTTGAAATGTTAGAAATGTATTTAGAAATGTTCAAAAAATGAGAAATGATTGGTATCGAACTGACGTGGTTCGATAAGAAATTGCGAATCGCTACGGCTGTTTGCTGACGCCTGGTAATAATTTAGACATGCCTGAAATGAAGCGACGTCTATGTCGCGGTGGTTTTTTCAAATTACGAGAAATGGTAACATAACGAAAGTGCGAGTGGTATGTATGCGGTTACGTTTGAAAATTGCGAGTGACTCGTAAGTTTGATATCACGGTTTAGTGACATGATATCTAACAATGCGTAAAAAACAAAGTCCGACGGGACCCTACCTGCGACAGCCAAGCCAGACGCGCGGTACGAACTACGAATCGGTAACACGGACTTCGAAACTCTCGAGCACGGAAATTTGCGAAAACGGGAACTTGCGAGACAAGAACTAGCGGACGCTGGCATTCGAATCGTCGGCCTAGTGACGTATATCGCGCACAGGAAACCGACAAGCACCACAGGTGAGCGGGCTGCTTAAATACCCCCCGGGCTCCTCCCATAAATTCAGGCCACCATACTGGCCTTCCTACATATATATATATATATATATATATATATATATATATATATATATATATATATATATATATATATATATATATATATATATATAATTTTTTTTTTTTTTTTGCAGAGACCCTAGGTAATAAAGCGATTGTTGTAATTTTTTATGTCACACAATATTTGTGCAGCGGCTTTTCAAATGCAATTTTTTTGGGAAAAAAATACACTTTAATGAAAAGAAAAAAAAAACAAAACACAATATATACACCAATTGTTTCGTAAAATATGAAGATGATGTTATGCTGAGTAAATAGATACCTAACATGTCATGCTTTAAATGTGCGCACGCTCTTGGAATGGCATCAAACTACGGTACTTAAAAATCTCCATGGACAAAGCTTTAAAAGTTTTTACAGGTTACCGGTTTAGAGTTACAGAGGAGGTCTAGTGTTAGAATTATTGCTCTTGCTCTAACTTTCGTGGCGATATCTCACGTGTGTGGTGCAAACACCGTTTACATATACGTGCGCAACTTACGTATACATTCGCTTATGCGTGCGAACACGGAGGAATGGGGAGTTTTCACTTTTTTTTCTTATTTATTTTATTCTTACACTGTCCCCTTATTTTTATTATTTTTTTTATCACTTTTTATTCCTATTACAAGGAATATAAATATGCCTTGTATTAGAAATAAGGATGACAGGTCCTCTTTATGGAGAGACCTGGGGTCAAAAAGACCCAAATCTCTTCTTTACCTTCAAAAGCAAAAGATCAGAATAAAAATATATAATAATTTTAATCTTGTGCTTTAAAAATAAATGTGTTTACTTCCACCCTAGACAGGAACTGATGTCATGACGTTGCTCGGGTCCTCCAGGGTCAGAGATGATCTGGTCACTGTCGAATCATTTCTCAGGTGCGCCAGTAAAAATGATCCAGTGGCTAATGAGCCCCTCGGACTGCTTTCATGAAAAAAATACCGGGGTTATGGCTGATAGCTTCAGCCATAACCCTGGTAAACCATTTGAAAACCGCAACGTATGTGTTGCGGTTGGGTTAAGGTAAAGGATGGCAAGGCAAAAGATTAGCATGTGCAGATGTTCTGGACATAATATACCAAGGCCTTGCATCCCCACCAAAAAGGAAGCTTTTAAGCTCCAATCCAGGACAGTTGCCACTTAAAAACACCAGGGATTTCACATACAGGAAGCAATACAAAGAGAACAGGATACTTTCTCATACAAGTACATGGTACAGCAGGCACATATCAGGAATGTAGCGCTCTCCCTGACCTCCAGAGGCCTGGTGGTGACCCCCAAAGACAGGGAGGGCTGACATTCCTCCTCAGAGTGCAGGTTCCTAGGCATGGTGGGTGTTGTGCAAGGTGGAAAGATGGGTTCTCTTAACAGGAACTATGGGAGAGAGGGGTAGGGCACAGGACACCCTTAGGCTAATGCAATAGCAGATAGGTAGAATCAGACAAAAATAGAACTCGGCAGACAGCAATACAGAAAAATGGCCTTTAAGCTGAATGCAGCAATCTGTATTTTGTAGCAACTGCTGTCTCCTATAGCTCAGCACACTCACAGCTACCCGCTGTACTTCTTCGAACTTAGCTCACAGCTACCCGCTGGATTCCTTAAAGTGGAGTTCCACCCACTTTTATAACTCTTCAGCATCCCTCACTAAACTGTGCACTGTAAACGAATTGGATATTTTTTTTTTTTTTTCGCAGCATCTACTATATATCTGCTGTATTCATTTTTCACTTCCTCCTCCCTGGCCGTGGCCCATCGCATCATTTCCTGTCTGCAATGCCTTCTGGGAAGGGGCGGCAACTTCCTCTGACACTGCCGTTGCTATGGAAACCTGACCTGAAACCTATTACACCTATTACACTGCTTGTGCTGCACTGAACATGTGCGAGATCTGCAAGGATAAGATCCAGGAAGAAATACAGTCTGGTTTCAGATGCCCACACTTAAGATGGCCACGGCCTGCTGTAAGTTTATAAGATAACAAACTACTGCTATAAACTAACAAAACAGACCTTAGTTTATAGACTATCTTTACTAGAATACATTAAACTTGTGTATTATAGGGGTATTTTTATTTAAAAAGTATAATTATGGCACCACTTTAAGCTTTAATCCCAGCTGTACCTCTTTGGATGAGCTCTCTCCTGAAGCTTTCCCAGCCACTTCAAAGTCCCCGGCTGATGAAGATCAGCCGGGGACTTTGAACACCTGCCTCCGGCAAAAAGAGTGATTGACCTTCTGGCAACTTCTTCTCCCGTGCCTCCCAGCTACGATCAGGCTCCCCTCGGGCCGAGCCCCACTACATGTTGTTAGTTCTCAGGCTTCAGGCCTACACCTCTGCTGCTACTCCACATTAGGGATGAGCCAAACACCCCCCGGTTCGGTTCGCACCAGAACCTGCGAACGGACCGAAAGTTCGCACGAACGTTAGAACCCCATTGACGTCTATGGGACTCGAACGTTCGAAATCAAAAGTGCTCATTTTAAAGGCTAATTTGCATGGTATTGTCCTAAAAAGGGTTTGGGGACCCGGGTCCTACCCCAGGGAACATGTATCAATGCAAAAAAAAGTTTTAAAAACGGCCGTTTTTTCGGGAGCAGTGATTTTAATGATGCTTAAAGTAAAAAAAAAAAAAGTGAAATATTCCTTTAAATATCGTACCTGAGGGGTGTCTATAGTATGCCTGTAAAGTGACGCGTGTTTCCCGTGTTTAGAACAGTCCCTGCACCAAATGTCATTTTTAAAGGAAAAAATCTCATTTAAAACTGCTTGCGGGTTTAATGTAATGTCGGGTCCTGGCAATATGGATGAAAATCAGTGAGACAAACGGCATGGGTACCCCCCAGTCCATTACCAGGCCCTTTGGGTCTTGTATGGATATTAAGGGGAACTCCGCACCCAAATTAAAATAAGGAAAGGTGTGGGGCCACCAGGCCCTATATACTCTGAGCAGCAGTATACAGGCTGTAGGTTTGTTGTTAAGTAGAATCTCTTTGTAATTTAGAACGAGTACATTTTTAACGTGTTTAGCTCCAGCCAAAAAATCTTTTTTAAGCTTTTTGGAAAACATAGGGAAGGGTTATCACCCCTGTGACATTTGTTTTGCTGTCTTTCCTCCTCTTCAGAAGATTTCACCTCACTTTTTGTCCCAATGGATTGGAAAGCATCAGTGGAAAGGAGAAATGTTTTTCCCATATTAACTCTTACAGGAGAGAATTTCCCTTCCTAGGGGTAGATTTATTCTCACTTCCTGTTGTCTCCTTCCGTTTGCAAGTAGGAGTCGTTTGTAAGTTAGTTGTTTGAAAGTAGGGTCCTGCCCTATATACTCAGCAGAAATTTGGGCCTTAGGTGTTGCTGTGGCCACAACACTGTAAGCCCTCACAGGGCTCTGCTGTGAAATATTAGATCAAGAATTGTAATTACATGCCCCTGTTGAACAGGAGCTGAAAAATTAGGCCTTAGGCACTGGTGCTGGTGCCACAACACTGCAACCCCTCACAGACACTCTAGTTGGAATGCAGGAACGAGCCCTGCTGCAAAGTATTGCATCAAAAATTGTAATTACATGCCCCTGTTAAACAAGGGCTGAAAAATTGGGCCTTAGGCACTGGTGCTGGTGCCACAACACTGCAACCCCTCACAGACACTCTAGTTGGAATGCAGGAACGAGCCCTGCTGCAAAGTATTACATCAAAAATCGTAATTACACGCCCCTGTTAAACAGGGGCTGAAAAATTGTGCCTTAGGCACTGGTGGTGGCACCCAGAACCAAAAATGTTCTTACAAGCTATCAGCGTGATGATTGAGGAGGAAGAGGATAATTACTCAGGGATAGTCACTCAGCATCAGCATAGGCAGTCTTTGAAGGGATCTGAGATTTCAAAAAAAATTATTCGGTTACATCAGCATCAGGTGTTTGGTAGCTGGTGGTGATCCAAGACTCATTCATTTTTATGAAGGTCAGTCGATCGACCGAGTCAGTGGACAGACGCACCCTGTGATCGGTTACCACGCCTCCAGCAGCACTGAATGTGCATTCCGAAAGAACGCTGGATGCAGGACAGGCCAGTAGCTCAATTGCATACTGTGCAAGCTCTGGCCAGTGATCCATCCTCAAGACCCAGTAACCCAGAGGATTTTCGGTGGGAAAGGTGTCCAAGTCTGATCTTGCCCCTAGGTATTCCTGCACCATGTAAAACAGACGCTGGCGATGGTTGCTGGAACCGATCATACCTTGGGGCTGCGGACCAAAAAATTGTCTGAACGCATCGGTCAGACGGCCACCTTCTCCACCGCTCCTTCTTTGACTGACCGAAGCCTCAGCAACACGTTGTCCAGAAACAGGAGTTTGTAACCTCCCAGTCTCTGGGAACGCGTTGCACAGACCTTTCTGCAAGGCCTCATGAAGATGTTTCATCCTCTGCTCCCTCTGCGATGGCAAGATAAGGTCCGCAACCTTACCCTTGTAACGTGGATCAAGGAGGGTTGCCAGCCAGTATTGGTCCTTCTCCTTGATACCACGAATACGAGGATCCTTACGCAGGCTTTGCAGGATCAGGGAGGCCATGCAGCGTAGGTTTGCTGAGGCATTCGGTCCGGAGTCCTCTGGGTCACTAAGGACGACATGGTCCGCAGCCACCTCCTCCCAGCCACGTACAAGTCCATGTGTTTCTTGGGACTGATCCCTTAAAGACTGCTGCTGATGCTGAGTGCCAGGCTCCACCTCCATACTGACACAATCTTCCTCCTCCTCCTCCTCCTCTTCCTCCTCGTCCTCTTCCTGTGTGATCGGCGGGCACGCAGGAACACTGTCTGGATAAAGGGGGCCTTGAGAGCTAAGGAAGTCCTCCTCTTCCTGCCTCTGTTCTGCCTCAAGTGCCCTGTCCATTATTCCACGCAGCGTGTGCTCCAACAGGTGGACAAGGGGGACAGTGTCACTGATGCATGCACTGTCACTGCTCACCATCCTCGTGGCCTCCTCAAATGGTGACAGGACAGTGCATGCATCCCTGATCATGGCCCACTGGCGTGGGGAAAAAAAAACAAGCTCCCCTGACCCTGTCCTGGTGCCATAGTCGCACAGGTACTCATTGATGGCCCTCTGCTGCGTGTGCAGCCGCTGCAGCATGGCCAACGTTGAGTTCCACCTGGTGGGCATGTCACAGATTAGGCGGTTCTTGGGCAGGTTAAACTCCTTTTGGAGGTCCGTCAGCCGAGCACTGGCATTATATGACTGGCGGAAATGCACACAGACTTTCCTGGCCTGCCTCAGGACATCCTGTAAGCCCGGGTACCTGCCCAAGAACCGCTGCACCACCAAGTTAAGGACGTGAGCCAAACAGGGCACATGGGTCATTTGTCCCTGTCGGAGGGCAGAGAGGAGGTTGGTGCCATTGTCGCAAACCACCATTCCTGCCTTAAGTTGGCGTGGCGTCAACCACCTCTGAACCTGCCCCTGCAGAGCTGACAGAACCTCTGCCCCAGTGTGGCTCCTGTCCCCCAAGCACACCAGCTCAAGCACCGCATGGCATCTTTTGGCCTGCGTACTTGCGTAGCCCCGACTACGGAGCACCGCTGGTTCCGAGGAAGAGGCCATGGAGGAAGAAGAAGAGAAGGGGGTGGAGGAGAGAGGTGTGTCACAATCATTAGCATTTTGGAGGCGTGGTGGCGGAACAACCTCCAACACTACTGCACCTTGTCCTGCATCCTTCCCAGCTGCCAGCAGAGTCACCCAATGCGCCGTGAAACTTAGGTAACGTCCCTGTCCATGCCTGCTGGACCATGAGTCAGCGGAAATATGCACCTTACCGCTGACCGCCCTGTCCAGAGAGGCATGGACATTGCCTTCCACATGCTGGTAGAGAGCCGGAATCGCCTTCCGTGAGAAAAAGTGGCGTTTGGGTACCTGCCACTGAGGAACCGCACATTCCACAAACTCACGAAGGGGGCAGAGTCTACCAACTGAAAAGGCAGCAGTTGAAGTGCTAGCAATTTTGCCAAGCTAGCATTCAACCGTTGGGCATGTGGATGGCTGGGAGCAAACTTCTTTCGGCGGTGCAGCAGCTGGGGCAGGGAAATTTGCCTGGTACAATCTGACGTCGGTGTACCAAAATCAGATTGCCCACAAGTACGTGGCTGTGACACACCTAATTCTACACCTTCATTCCTCTCAGTGCAGGTCTCAGAGAGGACTGAAGGTCTAGTGGGGTTGGAAATCTCAGCTGATGAGGAGCAAGCAGAGGTCCTCTTTGTTCTTTGGTGTGGGTCTTTTAGCCCAACGAACTGCATGGCAGGTCAACATATGTCTGGTCAAGCATGTGGTACCCAAGCGGGAGATGTTTTGGCCACGCGAGATACGCTTGAGACATATGTTGCAAATAGCAGCGGTGCGATCTGATGCACTCGTCTCAAAAAAGGCCCACACCAAAGAACTTTTTGAATAACGCGCAGAGACTGCAGCGCCCTGCACATGTGGAGCTTTGGGGTGTGATGCAGTCAATGTGCTGCCCTTAGGCTGGCCCCTGGAGGGCATCCTGCCTCGTTGGTGATGTGCCGCCTCCTCCTCCTCCTCTCTCCTATCAGGCACCCACGTTGAGTCAGTGACCTCATCATCCCCTCCCTCCTCATCACTGGAGCAAACCTGGCAGTATGCTGCAGCAGGGGGAGCATGACTGCCAGATTGCTGTCCTTCTTGGGCACCCCCTCTGTCCGTGCTCGTGTTACTGCCTTCATCGAGCTCAGTATCATCATCAGAGCCTTCCAAACGCTGGGCATCCTCCTGGAGCATGTACCCAACACTGTGGTCAAACAGTTCGAAGGACTCCTCAGGAGAACATGGTGGGGCTAGGGAAGGAGTCACTGATGACATTGAGCCGAGGGAAGAGGCCGCTGCTTTGCCAGACAAAGTACCCTGGGCATGGGTGAGAGAGGATGAGGAGGATGAGGACGGCTTGGTCATCCACTCGACCAAGTCTTCCGCATGTTGCGGCTCAACATGGCCAGCTGCCGAAAAAAAGGCCAAGCGTGTCCCATGGCCACGTGCTGATGAGGATGCACCGTCTCCACAACCAGCACTAGACACAGAGCCTGCTTGCCCTCTCTTATTGGCTTGTGACTGTCTGCCTCTCCTTCTTGGCCTTCCAGACATACTAATGGCCTGTAGCTGCACTAAGCTGAGATATATATATATATATATATATATATATATATATATATATATATATATGTACTGATACTGCAGCTAGCAAAATCAACTGCCTGCCTGTAGTATGAGAACACCACCAACCTTCTACAGGTAGCTTTAGCTGAACACTGTGAGGTGGACGCACCCCACTAACTTGTAGGTTTAGCAGAACACTGTGAGCAGGACGCACTGCACTAACTGTAAATAGTCTAGCTGCCTGACTGTGGTACTAATAGGATCAAAAGAACACCAGCAATTTTCTTCAGGTAGCTGTATTTACTGTAACAAGACAAGCCTGCCTGTCAGTAAGAAGATAACAGAAACGGATCTAGCTGAACACTGTGAGCAGGACGCACCCCACTAGCTTGTAGGTTTAGCTGAACACTGTGAGGTGGACGCACCCCACTAACTTGTAGGTTTAGCTGAACACTGTGAGCAGGACGCACCCCACTAACTTGTAGGTTTAGCAGAACACTGTGAGCAGGACGCACTGCACTAACTGTAAATAGTCTAGCTGTCTGACTGTGGTACTAATAGGATCAAAAGAACATCAGTAATTTTCTTTAAAATACTGTAACAAGACAAGCCTGCCTGTCAGTAAGAAGATAACAGGAACGGATCTAGCTGAACACTGTGAGCAGGACGCACCCCACTAGCTTGTAGGTTTAGCTGAACACTGTGAGGTGGACGCACCCCACTAACTTGTAGGTTTAGTTGAACACTGTGAGCAGGACGCACCCCACTAACTTGTAGGTTTAGCAGAACACTGTGAGCAGGACGCACTGCACTAACTGTAAATAGTCTAGCTGCCTGACTGTGGTACTAATAGGATCAAAAGAACACCAGCAATTTTCTTTAAAATACTGTAACAAGACAAGCCTGCCTGTCAGTAAGAAGATAACAGGAACGGATCTAGCTGAACACTGTGAGCAGGACGCACCCCACTAGCTTGTAGGTTTAGCTGAACACTGTGAGGTGGACGCACCCCACTAACTTGTAGGTTTAGCTGAACACTGTGAGCAGGACGCACCCCACTAACTTGTAGGTTTAGCAGAACACTGTGAGCAGGACGCACTGCACTAACTGTAAATAGTCTAGCTGCCTGACTGTGGTACTAATAGGATCAAAAGAACACCAGCAATTTTCTTCACGTAGCTGTATTTACTGTAACAAGACAAGCCTGCCTGTCAGTAAGAAGATAACAGGAACGGATCTAGCTGAACACTGTGAGCAGGACGCACCCCACTAGCTTGTAGGTTTAGCTGAACACTGTGAGGTGGACGCACCCCACTAACTTGTAGGTTTAGCTGAACACTGTGAGCAGGACGCACCCCACTAACTTGTAGGTTTAGCAGAACACTGTGAGCAGGACGCACTGCACTAACTGTAAATAGTCTAGCTGCCTGACTGTGGTACTAATAGGATCAAAAGAACACCAGCAATTTTCTTCAGGTAGCTGTATTTACTGTAACAAGACAAGCCTGCCTGTCAGTAAGAAGATAACAGAAACCGATCTAGCTGAACACTGTGAGCAGGACGCACCCCACTAGCTTGTAGGTTTAGCTGAACACTGTGAGGTGGACGCACCCCACTAACTTGTAGGTTTAGCTGAACACTGTGAGCAGGACGCACTGCACTAACTGTAAATAGTCTAGCTGCCTGACTGTGGTACTAATAGGATGAAAAGAACACCAGTAATTTTCTTTAAAATACTGTAACAAGACAAGCCTGCCTGTCAGTAAGAAGATAACAGGAACGGATCTAGCTGAACACTGTGAGCAGGACGCACTGCACTAAATGTAAATAGTCTAGCTGCCTGACTGTGGTATTAATAGGATCAAAAGAACACCAGTAATTTTCTTCAAAATACTGTAACAAGACAAGCCTGCCTGTCAGTAGGAATATAACAGGAACGGATCTAGCTGAACACTGTGAGCAGGACGCACTGCACTAAATGTAAATAGTCTAGAAGATAACAGGAACGGATCTAGCTAAACTGAATACAGTGTATATATATATATATATATATATATGCAACACCTGGGATGCATATATATACACAATACACTTTAAGTGCAGCTAACTGACTGACTGTCCTGCCTAATCTAGCTAACTCAAATGAAATGACACTGTCTCTCTCTCTCTCTAAGCACACCGGAACACACTGCACAGGGCCGCCGTGCAGGCGGCCTTATATAGTGTGGGGCGTGTACTAAATCCCCTGAGCCATAATTGGCCAAAGCCTCCTTGGCTTTGGCCAATTATGGCTCTCTGTTAAGGCGGCGCTGTGATTGGCCAAGCATGCGGGTCATAGTGCATGCTTGGCCAATCATCAGCAAGCAATGCACTGCGATGCCGCAGTGAATTATGGGCCGTGACGCGCCACACGAATTTGGCGCGAACGGCCCATATCGTTCGCAATTCGGCGAACGATCGAACAGCCGATGTTCGAGTCGAACATGGGTTCGACTCGAACACGAAGCTCATCCCTACTCCACACACACCCACCCAGGCCGAAGCACCCAGAACATCTGACCTCCTCCGAATAAATTGCCTCTCCCAACAGCCTCAGCTGCCAAAGAAACTCCTGCTGATTGGCTGAGAGAGGTATACTCGCTCATAACCTGAATTCACTGTAATTCATCATACTAATGCCAAAGGTAATAGTGCCACCTATTGACAAAAGGGGGAAACCACAGTTAAACCCAAGCTTAGGAGAAACCCATTTGATAAAAGACTACAAATTAGCCAGGCTAGATACGAACTAGCACCACTAAATTTACTAGCAGCCCTGTTTAGGACAAGTATGCAACAGGAATATGAAGTGTTGGGGTAACAAACGATTTAATTTGCTGGGATTTCATCTCACTTCCTGTTTTAGCTATTGGTCAGGAGTGTTAATTTTGGCATTGAATTTTGATTTTGTTTTAGCTATAGTCTTTTGACTAAAATGCCATTTTAGTTTTAGTCCCATTTTAGTCATCTGCCATGGTTTTAGTTTTAGTTGTATTTTAGTCGACTAAAATCTCCAGTAAATGTTAGTCGGATAAAATAATTTTAGTCAACTAAAATCGAATGTGTTTAGTTAAATTGTAATGCATTTACTAAGAATTTCTATAGAATTTCCAAACTCATTATAAACTCCTGGAGTAAAAAATCCAATATTATGTTATTATTTATGGTATTAAGGTTTGAACAAACTCACAGGTACAGATTTAGCCACTCTGGATGGTCTTAGGAGGCCTGTAATGCTGCACAGTGCTCTGGACGGTGGTCTGTCGGAAGACGCCTGTAATGCTGCACAGTGCTCTGGATGGTGGTCTGAGGAGGCCTGTAATGCACAGTGCTCTGGATGTCGGTGGTCACTGGTCAGAGGAGGCCTATAATGCTGCCAGTGCACAGTGCTGGATGGTGGTCTCAGGCCTGACTGGGATCGCCTGTAATGCACAGTGCTCTGGACAGTGTTCTGTCTGAGGCCTGTAATGTTGCACAGTGCTCTAGATGGTGGTCTGAGGCCTGTAATGCACACAGTGCTCTGGATGGTGGTCTGAGGAGGCCTGTAATGCTGCACACAGTGCTGTATGGTGGTCTCAGGTCTGAGGGATGGCCTAAATTGCACAGTGCTCTGGAGGCCGGTGGTCAGAGGAGGCCTGTAATGCTGCACAGTGCTGGATGGTGGTCTGAAGGATGAACTGTAATGCACAGTGCTCTGGATGCCGGTGGTCACTGGTCAGAGGAGGCCTATAACGCTGCCAGTGCACAGTGCTGGATGGTGGTCACAGGTCTGAGGGATGGCCTGTAATGCACAGTGCTGCTCTGAATGGTCTCGGAGGCCTGTAATGCTGGCTGTACAGTCGCTTGCTTGCTGCGAACGGAAGCAGACGGAGCTCTGTAGGAAACAGGAAGTTAGTCCATGAAGGTAAACGTCCCTGCCTCACATTTTCATTTCGTTTCCGTTCGTTAATGAAAACAGAATTTATTTTGATCACAGTTTTCATCAGTGGATGAAAATGTGGTATACTTTTAGTTTCGACTAAAATTTGGACGAAAAGCTTTTTCATGGACAAAATTAACACTGTTGAACAGGAAGTGAAGGGAAGTCTCAATGGGATACAGATGCCAAAAAATAAACTGACAGGGGTTATAACTCTCCCTTACTCTGACCAAATTGGAAAAAACATTTTTTGCCTATAGATCTATTTTAAGAAGGCCATTGTCTTCTTACACTTCATGTTGGATTCAACTTCTGTGTCGTTTTGAGTTAAAGCGGAAGTAAACCCATCCATACAAACAGGGCTCAAAATTTCAAGTCCTGAGCCACTAGCCAGGCCTTAAGAGTTACTCGCCCCCAAACCCCTCCCCTGCCCCGCCCCCAAGTCCGCCCCTAAACACACCCTTGTAAATTATCTCACAATATTACACTGTTTTAAGCAGAATTAAGTTCCAAAAATAAATTTTAGCAGCAACTCAGTACCCATCAGTGCAGCCTCACTGTGCCCATCAAATGCAGCTTTACGGTGCTCGTGAATGCAGCCTCAAGGTGCCCATCATTGCAGCCTCACTGTGCCCATGAATGCACCCTCACTATGCCCATCAATGCACTCTCACTGTGCCCATCAATGCAGCCTCACTGTGCCCATGAACGCAGCCTCACTATGCCCATGAACGCAGCCTCATTGTGCCCATCAATGCAGCCTCACTGAGCCTATCAATGCAGCCTCACTGTGCCCATAAAATGCAGCTTTACGGTGTCCATGAATGCAGCCTCACTATGCCCATCAATGCACTCTCACTGTGCCCATGAATGCAGCCTCACTGTGCCCATGAACGCAGCCCCACTGTGCCCATGAACGCAGCCCCACTGTGCCCATGAACGCAGCCTCACTGTGCCCATCAATGCAGCCTCACTGTGTCCATCAAATGTGGCTTTACTGTGCCCGTGAATGCAGCCTCACTGTGCCTGTGAATGCAGCCTCACTGTGCCCGTGAATGCAGCCTCACTGTGCCCGTGAATGCAGCCTCGCTGCCCATGAATGCAGCCTTACTGTGCCCGTGAATGCAGCCTCACTGTGCCCGTGAATGTAGCCTCACTATGTCCATCAAATGTGGCTTTACTGTGCCCGTGAACACAGCCTCACTGTTCCTGTGAACGCAGCCTCACTGTGCCCATGAACGCAGCCTCACTGTGCTCCTCAATGCAGCCTCATTGTGCTCCTCAATGCAGCCTCACTGTGCTCCTCAATGTAGCCTCAGCCCATCAATGCAGCCTCACTGTGCCCCATCAAATGCAGCTTTACTGTGCCCATCATCAATACAGACTCACCATTGACTAGATGATGGATCACACACACAGCGGGCATGGCGCGCTGTGTGTCACGGAGCTGGGTCTGTGTTTGACGGTGCGGTGTAACAAAGTCCCACTCCCCTAGACCGGCTCATTTGATAGGCGGAACACTGATTCAATGTACTATCACATGAGATGGTCTAGTGGGGGCGGGACCTTGTTAGACTACGCCTCCGAACACAGACCCAGCTCTGTGACACACAGCGGGAGATGCCCACTGTGTGTGTAATACGCAAGAGGAGGAGGAGAGAGAGAGGGAGGGGAGCTCAGCTCAAAGTGGCCCCAAGGCAGTCTGGCCCTGCCACTCTGTGTCCTCCGGCCGCTCTGATGGACGCACTGCTTTTGCCAGAAGCGATCAGCCAGGAAACTGTCAGCCTGGTCCGCCCCTGCTCCTCACTCTCAAAATGCGAGCAGGTGAGTGGAATTTTTGAGGGCTGCATACAACAGTTACATTTCCACCACATGCAAGAAATGTGACACACCCATTGGTTGTGCTCTCTACCAAACTGTCAAACCATCCAATGGCTGGTGTCTTAACTGATCACATGTGCTGCATCATGGCAGTTGTAGATTAAACAGAGGACAAGATGGCAGCTTCCTTGGCTGAAGACGATAGGTGGGTTTACTTCCACGTTAAGCTGCCTGTGGATGGTATTAAGTCAGCAGGCTTGATACCATCCACATACTATCTGGATTTGGGTCCAAGAAGGTATGTCAATGCATAAATTGGCATTTGAAACAAAACAAATGGTTTCTTCATTACAGTGAACCTGTTACAATGCCCAGTTCAAAGAACAGAAAGAAAGGCAAAACCAGCCAAGAGGAGACACAGGAAACAGAAGTTTACACCTTCCGTCCCCTTATCGAAAAAATAGACCAGTTCTTATGAATCTCCGCTTTAAAATGAGAAATTTGCCAGAAATTTTAGCGTTGATTGCCATTCCCTTTTGTATAAAGACTTCGGCACTTCAAACCTCAACTCTGATCTACCTAGCAATCATCCTAAATTTCAGATCAATCAACAATGTTATTGGTGATAATGATGCCATCAAAGCTCCGGAACATATGCTGTGCTACAGCCTGTAAAAGATAAATACACCCCGACTTTATTTCTGTCAGCCTGCTTCTATTATCTACGCCGGCTACTTATGTCACAACATATGTTACGCTCATAACAACGTCTGAACAGCCTTTTTGTCAGTCATCAGAAATGAGCAGTTGAGGAACAGTTTGTCAAACAAAAGAAAGTGGAGAAGTCTGCCGGAATCACAGTTGTGTCTGCAGACAACCCACATGATGGGAGACGAGGCTTCTCACCGAGAATTCTGGGTAGTAACATGTAGGCGCTAAATACATTTATAGCATTTCAATTATTCCGACCTACCCGCCAGGTTTGGGAGCTGGATAGTGCCATTTCAAGAGAACCTGTCATAATCATGAAAGGGAACACGTGTTTTGAGAGAAATATGGAGGAAGGCATTGCTATCATTTTTCTGAAAGGCTATGCCAAAGTGGGCATAACTTTTTTTTTTTTTATTAAAGTATAACTAAAGGCAAAACTTTAAAAAAAAAATTTGGATAGAGTGAAGAGGGATTAGAATCCATGACAGGTTTTATTACTGTCTGTGCCCCCATTAAGGAGATAAGTCTCTAGTTGTCCTGTTTATCATTGAAAGTGAAAGTAAAGAAAATCCCAAATTTTGGGTTGTCCTCAGAAAATGGGAATTTCCAATGGGGACACTAGTCCTGGGGACATGGGGGTCCCCAAGGGTTTCCCTTAATTTGCAGGGATTTCCTCTCACTTCCTGTTTAGCTATGGGACAGGAAGTGAAGGAAATTTCCCCAATGGGACACACATCGTGAAAAACAAAAAAAACAACAAAGGATATAATCCTCCCTCGCTCTTTACAAAATGAAAAAAAAATTTAAAAAAAAGTTTTACCTATAGTTCTGCTCAGGGGGGCCGTCTTTTGATTGATTTTGATTGGACCCTGGGCAAAAATTTTCTTGCCCCCCCCCCCCCAATCCCATTCAATTTCACTCCACCTGCTCTGAGACATACAATAAATAGCAGCTAGACTTAAAATCAGTTTACTGTATCAGATCAGGCAGCAATTGCGATTGGTTGCCAGCGATTACAGCATATCATTACTGCTTACTGACTGGTTCCTAGAGGTTACAGCACACATTACGGCTCACTGATTAGTTGCTAGAGGTTACAGCAAATGATTTCTGCTTGTTAATTGGTTGCTGGAGATTACTGTACAGTAATACTGCTCACTGATTGGTTGCTAGAGGTTACAGCACATCATCTCCTCACTGCAGGGGGGGCATGAAATACATATGAATGCTGCCTCTATTTACATATCAATGCCGCCGGCCGCAGCTATTTACTTATGAATGCCGTCGCTGTTTACATATGAATGCCGGTTATTTACATATAAACACAGGGTCTGCAGGTAAGTCATCTGTACACAACTATAAGGCAGAGCTGGGCAGTATTAGTACCAGCACTTCACACTGAGATATTGAGACACAGCACAGGACTAAAACTTCACAGGACAAGGGAATTTAAACTGGGATAGTTGGCAGGTATGAGGCAGCTGCTTTGGGCCCAACAACAATGACAGGGCCCATGGCAGCTGCCCCTTTTGCCCTGCCTTAAAGACAGCCCTACTGCCTTACCTTGCATAGGATGTTCAAATTTTACAGGTTGGCAGAGTAACTCTCTTCCTTTATGATAACTCTTTTTTCCTTTTTTATTTCAGGTAAATAATGGTCAATGAGTTTGTTAGCTCTCACTTGGATGCCCTAAGCAGGCTAGACACTGAGCCATGAGGAGGTAGAAAAGAACAGTCAAAAGACCTGCGTAACAAGGTACCTAATGGAACTTTCTAAAGATGGAAAAGGATTTAAAAAGATATCAAAAGCCTTGAATATGCCAGTCAGTACTGTTTAATCCCTTATTAAGAAGTGGAAAATCCGGGGCTCTTTTGATACCAAGCCAAAGACAGGTAGACCAAAAAATATTGCAGCCACAACTGGCGTAAGAATTGCTCAGGATACAAAGAAAAACCCACAGGTAACCTCAGGAGTAATGCAGGCTGCTCTCCAAAAAGGTGTGATTGTTTTTAAGGAGCACAATTCAACGATACTTGAACAAAAAAGAGCTGCATGGTTGAGCTGCCAGAAGGAAGCCTTTACTGCGCCAATGCCACAAAAAAAGCCCAATGAGCCATATCAAGGTGTTGCTGGGCATATTGTAACCAGGGTTTTTTGTGGAACTTGTGCAGTAAAGGCTTCATTCTGGCAACTTGACCATGCAGCTTTTTTTTGTTCAAGTATCATCCTATTGTGCTCCGTAACTACTCCCCTACCAGCTCATGTCTAAATACTGCGGCAGAATGGCACCACTGGGTGAAACCTCATATGGGTACGTCGCACTCTTTAGGAGCCTCTAGGGGGCTGCGCGGCGGTGGCCCCGGTGCGTGTGGCCAGCGAGCGCGATCGCCGCCGGCTAGCCACAATCCCGTGCACGAGCCTCAACAGGGATTTGTGTGTACAAACACATAAATCCCTGTTCTGTCAGGGGAGAGGAGACATATCGTTTGTTCCTACTAAGTAGGAACAGCGATATGTCTCCTCCCCCAGTCAGTCCTATCCCCATACAGTTAGAAACGCTAACGAGGGAACACATATAACCCCTTGATCGCCCCCTAGTGTTAACCCCTTCCCTTCCAGTGACATTTCCACAGTAATCAGTGCATCTTTATAGCTCTGATCGCTGTATAAGTGTCACTGGTCCCAAAATAGTGTCAAAAGTGTCCGATCTCTCTGCCACAATGTCGCAGTCCCAATAAAACTCGCAGATCGCCGCCATTACTAGTAAAAAATAAGTAAATAAATAAAAATGCCATAAATCTATCCCCTATTTTGTACACGCTAAATCTTTTGCGCATACCAATCAATATACGCTTATTGCAAATTTTTTTTTACCAAAAATATATAGAAGAATACATATCGGCCTAAACCGATGAATAAATTTGTTTCGTTTTTTTTTTTAATTGTAGATATTTATTATAGCAAAAAATTTTAAATATTGGTTTTTTTTTTTCAAAATTGTTGCTCTTTTTTTTATAGCTCAAAAAAAAAAATCGCAGAGGTGATCAAATACCACAAAAAGAAAGCTCCATTTCTGAGTAAAAAAAGGACACAAATTTCGTTTGGGTACAGCATCGCACGACTGCGCAATTGTCAGTTAAAGCGACGCAGTGCCAAATTGTAAAAAGTGCTCTGGTCAGGGAGGGGGTAAAATCTTCCGGGGCTGAAGCGGTTCAAAACAACCACACCATCTTTTTCCAGAGCAGCCTGTATTTCTCCTGAGGTTACCTGTGGGGTTTTTCTTTGTATCCCAAACAATTCCTGTGGCAGTTGTGGCTGAAATATTCCTTGATCTACCTGACCTTGGCTTGATATCAAGAGATCCCCAAATTTTTTTTATGAAATGATTGAACAGTACTGACTGGCATATTCAAGGCTTTGGGTAACTTTTTATATCCTTTTCCATCTTTGTAAAGTTTCATTACCTTGTTACGCAGGTCTTTTGACTGTTCTTTTCTACCTCCTCATGGCTCAGTGTCTAGCCTGCTTAGTGTATACATGTGAGAGCTAACATTTCACTATTTATACACAGACACTAATTGTGATTTAAAAAGACAGAAATGTGGGAAATTAACCTTTAATTGCAATTTTAACCTGTGTGTGTCGCCTTCTGTGTCTGTACCAAGGCCAAACATTCCAGGGTATGTAAACTTTTCATCAGGGCCATTTGGGTGATTTCTGTTATCATTATGATTTTAAAAGAAGCCAAAAAACTATGTGATAATAAATGGCTTCGTGTGATCACTATCCTTGAATAAAAGACAGTTTTTTGGCATGATTAGTCATATTTTCAATATAAATGCCAAAATTTTACAATTTCTGCAAACTTTTGAGCACAACTGTATATCTGCTGTCTTCATCTTTATACATACCTCCCAACTTTTTGAGATGGGAATGAGGGACACCTATCAGCAAAAGTATGCAGGGATAGGACACACCCCTTGCCACGCCCCCTTAAAGGAGAATTGTAAAAAAAATCAAGATTGGTTAAACCCACAAGTGCTTTTTTTTACCACTACTATTCTTTTATATTTGCTTTTGGAATTTACAAATACAGCAATTTAGAAATCAGATGAAAGGTTTAGCGCTGGAAAACACGTTTTGATAGATAAAAAGTGCATTTTATATACATCTATAAAAATCAGACCAAAATGAGGGACAAATGAGGAGGAATGAGGGACAGAGGGACATTGCTCCAAATCAGGGACAGTTGGGAGGTATGTCTTTATATACTGTTTAGAAAGTGCACATTGTGTTAGGAGATTTTCTCTTCCTGGTTAGCACTGCAGTGAAGGCTGGGCATACAGCCAAGACAGCTGATTGGAGGAAAGGCACACACCCCCTCTCCTCATAGGTAGAGACTTTCAGCTCTGTTCATTGAACAGTTCAGGTCTCTGCTAATCTATTTATAACATCCTCCCCAACACAAAACTCTGGCTGCTTTATCATATGCGTCGGAGAACATGTCAGGAGTTATCAGGCTGATAACAGAAGAACAGAGCAGGAGACAGCTACGGGACATAGTGCTTTGAGGAGAGATAACAAAACACTACATATATATATATATATATATATATATATATATATATATATATATGCCCAGCTCAAATTTCATGAATCGGGGTTAACATCGACTTTAATTGGTATAATTTCATTTGTTCCATTTCTTCCATCACTACGATCGAAACAATCAATCTGACACTATTAACTATCAGAAAATCAAACTACGTTCCAAAATCTGATTTTTTTGAACAAAACTCTACCTGTGTATGGCCAGCTTAAAGCTATTTTCCAATTTAAAAAAAAATAATTTACTCCATACACCCCTATTTAATCATTAGTGTTTATTTTTCTAAAAACATAACTAAAATTCCCTAATTACTTACCTAAATGAGTGGTCAGGTCCTTTTTGCAGTTCCTATGCTGCTGTTCTAGGGTAACAATGCTGATCTATAGATGCAGTATGGTGAGTAAGCGTTGTCACCCCATAACAGGAAGTGTGTTACTGGCAGGACCAGCAAGGGAAAATTAAAAAAAAAAAAACTAAAGCAGACACCACTATCTACACGCACATCTATGGACTGATTAGAAAACTGGGGGTTTGAGGTCCATTTATAAACATTCGTTGGTAAATGTCACATGAATGCATGCATAAATTTGGACATAATTTCTCTAATAGGGTAATCTCAATGATTGTTAGCTCCATCTGTTGGCTAAAGTATGTTTTCTGAAATACTTCAATGAGAAAATACACTGGATTTTGGCCATTAGTTGGAGCTACCGATCTCAATATATGTATTTTATTATTATTATTTTTTCTGTTGAAGAATAGAGGAATTTCCCTTTAACCAGTTGCTGACCAGCCGCCTCAGTGGCAAGTTGGCTCGGCTGCGCGAATCGCTGGTACTTCTGTTCGTGCACTGGGGTTTGCGGGCGCCCGCCGAGGGAGCTCACCTATGGGACCGGTGGACTAGATGTCCACCGGCCAACCACGATCGCAGGGAAGAGAGCCAGAACGGGGATCTATCAATGTAAACAAACAGATCCCTGTTCTGATAGGGGAAGAGAGAGAGAGAGAGATCAGCTGTTCCTGGTGATCAGGAACAGCGGTCTCTCTCATCTCCCAGGCAGCCCATCCCCCCTACAGTTAGAAACACCTCCCAGGGAACACAGTTAACCCCTTGATCGCCCCCTGGTGTTAAGCCCTCCCCTGCCAGTGTCATTTATACAGTGATCAGTGCATTTTTATAGCACTGATCACTGTATTGGTGTTACTGGTCCCCAAAAAGTGTCACTTAGGGTCAGATTTGTCCGCCGCAATGTCGCAGTCCAGCTAAAAATCGCTGCCATTACCAGTAAAAACAATTTAAAAAATCCCGAAACCTTTCCTTTATTTTGTAGACCCTATAACTTTTGCGCAAAGCAATCAATATATGCTTATTGAGATTTTTTTTTTTACCAAAAATCTGTAGAAGAATTAAATATATATATATATATCTATATATCTATATCTATAGATAGATATAGATATAAATATAGATATATCTATATATCTATTTTTTTTTTTATATGTATTATAGCAGAAAGTTAAAAATATTGTTTTTTTCTTCCCAAAATTGTTGCTCTTTTTTCGTTTATAGCGCAAAAAATAAAAACCAAGGTGATCAAATGCCACGAAAAGAAAGCTTTATTTGTGGGGGGGGGGGAGGGCATACATTTTGTTTGGATACAGCGTCGCACAACCGCACAATTGTTAGTTAAAGCGACACAGTGCCGTATCGCAAAAAATGGCCTGGTCATTAAGAGGGTAAATCCTTCCGGGGATGAAGTGGTTAAAGTCATGAAGGGGGATGATATCCAACCCCAATCTGCCCAAAACGGTGGAATCCGTTTGCTGAGTGATTATCCTAAATGCAGATTGCAGTACCTGTGCTTGTAAAATCAACCTGCATCATACTAGACTGCTACTTTTTTTTCTGCACTTCTCTTGCCATAAAAACTTTTGCAGAGAGGTGCTAAAATTACAGTTTTAATTTCATGTGTATCATTTTTGTAGAGATATTCATGTCCTGACGCAAATCATTACCTGACCGTCCTAGCAGCAGCAGAAATCATTGCTTTTTTTATTGGCCTGATGTGACTTCATGGTTACCAGGTATTTAAACATCTATGTTGTCTCATAAATAATGTTCACTGAAGAAAAAAAAAGCTTGAGGATTATTCAGAAGTACTACAGCACCACCAAGTGTCTAGTCTTCAGTACTGCATGGTTTCCAACAATTGCAAGAAAACCTGCTAAGAGATTCTCTATGTGGCCAAAATATATGCTAAATTATTAAGTTCGGGCGTTTTCGGTGAAGGGTACTGTTAATGCGAAAGAATATAAAAGACATTTTAGACAATTGGGCGCTTTTGACCTTGTGGACACACATTTTTGGGGAAGGTCCTTTTTTATTCCAGCATAACTGTGCCCCTGTGCACAGTGCCAGCTCCATAAAGATATGGTTTGATGGGTTCCGGGTGGAGGAACTCGAGGCACAGAGCCCGGACCTCAATCCCACTGAAGACCATTGTGTTGCGCACCCCAGAAGGAGCCACTGAATGGATAGGCCCTCTGGACTGGGACTAATCTAGTGCCAGGGCTAATTGTCTGCCCCCCTTAACGATTCTGAGACACCCCTTTCAAATAAGATAGGCAACACAAAGTGTGGTGGACAATATATGTATACTAAAGTCAAATAGTTCAAATCAAGAGCAAATAATACACTCACCGGCTACTTTATTAGGTACACCCAGGGCCGGATTAACATAGGGGCTATTGGAGCTGCAGCTCCAGGCCCCTTAAAAAAAAAAAAATCACCAAAAATAAAAACGATTGACTTCGAGGGTCGTGGCTCGGAGACCAGGGGTCACATAGAGCCCAAATTTAGAGGGTAGGTAGCTGGAGGTCTACCCCACTACTGGTCAATTTGGGGCACCTATCACCTATGGTCCTGGAGATACGGGGCTCCTTGCACAGCCTGTCAGAAGCTACATACAGAGCGGCCAGTTTAAATCCAAGCTGGCACACTCTGTTTGCGGCAGACTGAGAGGATGAGCTCACAGTGCCTCTTCTCAGTTCTTGTCAGAGGCACTGAGCTCCATGGACAGCTTGGAGCCTGCAGAGTATGATAGGCAGTAGGGATGAGCCGAACACCCCCCTGTTCGGTTCGCACCAGAACATGCGAACAGGAAAAAAGTTCGTTCGAACATGCGAACACCGTTAAAGTCTATGGGACACGAACATGAATAAACAAAAGTGCTAATTTTAAAGCCTTATATGCAAGTTATTGTCATAAAAAGTGTTTGGGGACCTGGGTCCTGCCCCAGGGGACATGGATCAATGCAAAAAAAAGTTTTAAAAACGGCCGTTTTTTCAGGAGCAGTGATTTTAATAATGCTTAAAGTCAAACAATAAAAGTGTAATATCCCTTTAAATTTCGTACCTGGGGGGTGTCTATAGTATGCCTGTAAAGGGGCGCATGTTTCCCGTGTTTAGAACAGTCTGACAGCAAAATGACATTTTGAAGGAAAAAACTCATTTAAAACTACCCGCGGCTATTGCATTGCCGACAATACACATAGAAGTTCATTGATAAAAACGGCATGGGAATTCCCCAAAGGGGAACCCCAAACCAAAATTAAAAAAAAAAAATGACGTGGGAGTCCTCCTAAATTCCATACCAGGCCCTTCAGGTCTGGTATGGATATTAAGGGGAACCCCGGCCAAAATTTAAAAAAAAAAAATGACGTGGGGTTCCCCCTAAATTCCATACCAGACCCTTCAGGTCTGGTATGGATTTTAAGGGGAACCCCGCGCCAAAAAAAAAAAAAAAACGGCATGGGGTCCCCCCAAAAATCCATATCAGACCCTTATCCGAGCACGCAACCTGGCAGGCCGCAGAAAAAGAGGGGGGGACGAGAGTGCGGCCCCCCCTCCCTCCTGAACCGTACCAGGCCACATGCCCTCAACATTGGGAGGGTGCTTTGGGGTAGCCCCCCAAAACACCTTGTCCCCATGTTGATGAGGACAAGGGCCTCATCCCCACAACCCTGGCCGGTGGTTGTGGGGGTCTGCGGGCGGGGGGCTTATCGGAATCTGGAAGCCCCCTTTAACAAGGTGACCCCCAGATCCCGGCCCCCCCCCTGTGTGAAATGGTAAGGGGGTACCCCTACCATTTCACGAAAAAAGTGTCAAAAATGTTAAAAATGACAAGAGACAGTTTTTGACAATTCCTTTATTTAAATGCTTCTTCTTTCTTCTATCTTCCTTCATCTTCTGGTTCTTCTGGTTCTTCTGGCTCTTCTGGTTCTTCCTCCGGCGTTCTCGTCCAGCATCTCCTCCGCGGCGTCTTCTATCTTCTTCTCCTCGGGCCGCTCCGCACCCATGGCATGGGGGGGAGGCTCCCGCTCTTCTCTTCTTCTTTTCTTCTCTTCTTCTCTTCTTCATTTTCTTCTCCGGGCCGCTCCGCAATTCATGCTGGCATGGAGGGAGGCTCCCGCTGTGTGACGGCACTCCTCGTCTGACAGTTCTTAAATAACGGGGGGGCGGGGCCACCCAGTGACCCCGCCCCACTCTGACGCACGGTGACTTGACGGGACTTCCCTGTGACGTCACGGGGAATGCCACAGGGAAGTCCCGTCATGTCCCGTGCGTCAGAGGGGGGCGGGGTCACCGGGTGGCCCCGCCCCCCGTTATTTAAGAACTGTCAGACGAGGAGCGCCGTCACACAGCGGGAGCCTCCCTCCATGCCAGCATGGATTGCGGAGCGGCCCGGAGAAGAAAATGAAGAAGAGAAGAAGAGAAGAAAAGAAGAAGAGAAGAGCGGGAGCCTCCCCCCCATGCCATGGGTGCGGAGCGGCCCGAGGAGAAGAAGATAGAAGACGCCGCGGAGGAGATGCTGGACGAGAACGCCAGAGACCCCCACAACCACCGGCCAGGGTTGTGGGGATGAGGCCCTTGTCCTCATCAACATGGGGACAAGGTGTTTTGGGGGGCTACCCCAAAGCACCCTCCCAATGTTGAGGGCATGTGGCCTGGTACGGTTCAGGAGGGAGGGGGGGCCGCACTCTCGTCCCCCCCTCTTTTCCTGCGGCCTGCCAGGTTGCGTGCTCGGATAAGGGTCTGGTATGGATTTTTGGGGGGACCCCATGCCGTTTTTTTTTTTTTTTTTTGGCGCGGGGTTCCCCTTAAAATCCATACCAGACCTGAAGGGTCTGGTATGGAATTTAGGGGGAACCCCACGTCATTTTTTTTTTTAAATTTTGGCCGGGGTTCCCCTTACTATCCATATCAGACCTGAAGGGCCTGGTATGGAATTTAGGGGGACTCCCACGTCATTTTTTTTTTTTAATTCTGGTTCGGGGTTCCCCTTTGGGGAATTCCCATGCCGTTTTTATCAATGAACTTCTATGTGTATTGTTGGCAATGCAATAGCCGCGGGTAGTTTTAAATGAGTTTTTTCCTTCAAAATGTCATTTTGCTGTCAGACTGTTCTAAACACGGGAAACATGCGCCCCTTTACAGGCATACTATAGACACCCCCCAGGTACGAAATTTAAAGGGATATTACACTTTTATTGTTTGACTTTAAGCATTATTAAAATCACTGCTCCTGAAAAAACGTCCGTTTTTAAAACTTTTTTTTGCATTGATCCATGTCCCCTGGGGCAGGACCCAGGTCCCCAAACACTTTTTATGACAATAACTTGCATATTAGCCTTTAAAATTAGCACTTTTGATTTCTCCCATAGACTTTTAAAGGGTGTTCCGCAGCATTCGAATTTGCCGCGAACACCCCAAATTGTTCGCTGTTCGGCGAACTTGCGAACAGCCAATGTTCGAGTCGAACATGAGTTCGACTCGAACTCGAAGCTCATCCCTAATAGGCAGCACCGCCTGTCAAACTCGCCTATTGTTTTCAATGGGGCCACTCTGCAACTGCAAGCCAAACTCGCTCGCAGTAGCAGCATAGTCCAACAATGTAAAACTGCCATTCGGCAATGTAAAAAAAAAAAGGAGGTGGCAGTAGCACCTCATGAACACCTGTCAGTTGCTGCTATACCACTCTTTGAAAAACAATCCACCACAGATCACTTTTCAGAGGGCAGTAAGCATTACCGCAAATGTGAAAGAAACTTGAAACACATCATCCATTTCACACTCCCCACCAACCAGGCCACTTCCCATGTTGGCCACTTCCCTTCAGCTTATATCACAGGTGACCATTTCTCAACCTGCAGATGACAGACCCTACTCCAAAAGATATCACGCCCAGTTACTCCCCCCAACCGCTGATTGATATCCCTCCATGACCACCTCACACCCCCCTGCTGACAGACCTCTCTCCCCAGTCTGTCCTCACACACCCTCTCACCTGGTGACCTGTGGATGGGGGAATCGCTCCCGCAGTGTTATTGTGTTCTGCCAGTGGGAAGCCTTCCCAACCCACAGAATACAATGATCAGTGTTACTAACTATAGCTGGCCGCACTGATTGTTTTGGGAAAAACCTGACAGGCTGGTTGTACTCAAGACGATTAATAGATTGACTTGTGTACAACCAGCTAGTCCATACATAGATTGACTATGGCTGGTCTCTGCTTAATTGGCTTAATTTCAATTCATGTATGGCCCGCTTAACCACTGCGCAGTCCTTAAACATCCTTCAGCAAACCTTACATTTTTCCTTCCCAGATTCCTTCATCCTCCTCACCTGTACATAGTGCCCACTATCATACCCTCCACACTCCTCTCCTGTACATAGTGCCCACTGTCATACTCGCCACACTTCTCTCCTGTACACAGTGCCCACTCTCATACCCTCCACACTCCTCTCCTGTACATACTGCTCACTGTCATACCCTCCACACTCCTCTCCTGTGCATACTGCCCACTGTCATACCCTCCACATTCCTCTCCTGTACATACTGCCCACTGTCATATCCTCCACACTCCTCTCCTGTACATACTGCTCACTGTCATACCCTCCACATTCCTCTCCTGTACATACTGCCCATTGTCATATCCTGCACACTCCTCTCCTGTACATACTGCCCACTGTCATACCCTCCACATTCCTCTCCTGTACATACTGCTCACTGTCATACCCACCACACTCCTCTCCTGTACATACTGCTCACTGTCATACCCTCCACACTCCTCTCCTGTACATACTGCTCACTGTCATACCCACCACACTCCTCTCCTGTACATACTGCTCACTGTCATACCCACCACACTCCTCTCCTGTACATACTGCTCACTGTCATACCCTCCACACTCCTCTCCTGTACATACTGCTCACTGTCATACCCTCCACACTCCTCTCCTGTACATACTGCTCACTGTCATACCCTCCACACTCCTCTCCTGTACATACTGCTCACTGTCATACCCTCCACATTCCTCTCCTGTACATAGTGCCCACTCTCATACCCTCCACACTCCTCTCCTGTACATACTGCTCACTGTCATACCCTCCACACTCCTCTCCTGTACATACTGCTCATTGTCATACCCTCCACATTCCTCTCCTGTACATACTGCTCTCTGTCATACCCTCCACACTCCTCTCCTGTACATACTGCCCATTGTCATATCCTGCACACTCCTCTCCTGTAAATACTGCCCACTGTCATACCCTCCACACTCCTCTCATGCACATACTGCCAACTATCTTTTTTTCCGCACTCCTCTCCTGTACATACCGCCCTCATAATACCTTCTTCACTCCTCTCCTGTACATACCGCCCTCATAATACCTTCTTCACTCCTCTCCTGTACATACTGCCCCATAATATCCTCCACACTGCTCTCCTGTACATATTGCCCACTGTCATACCCCCTACACTCCTCTCCTGTACATAGTGCCCACTGTTATACCCTCCACATTCCTCTCCCTCACCTGCACATACTTCCCACTTTTATACCATCCATACGCTCTAGAATGGGCACACTTTTGTTCCATCTTCACCCGGTCTTCCTTCCGGGTTCTGTGCCTTCGGTCACTTGCCTTGGCCGGGCTCTGTTGCTGTCACTTCCATGCATGCTCATTCACATCCTCTCTCTCTCTCATCCTCCCTCCCTTACCCCTCACCCCTCTCTCATCCCCTTTCTCTGTCTCTTTCTCATCCTTCCTCTCTCTATTTAATTTAATTTGTTATAACAAAAAATTGTATGTACAGAAAGGACAACCAGCGCAAACAAAAATAGAAAAACAAATAAATGCAAGCTGAACACTATAGGTAATCACAAAGCCTATATAGATACAATATAACTATATTTATGAAGCACAATGAATTAAAAAAGAAAAGTCCTTTTCCACATGCAGGGACTAAGCGTCCAGAAGGTAAAAGGCAAGATCCCTTGTGACGGAAAAGAGAGAAGATTTCTCCAATAAAAACTTGGTGACAAAATCCTCCACCACAGACAGCCAAATGCGCTTACTGTATCGGGTGGACCTCTATACGATAGGAGGTCATACTCATATTGTATCCACTCTGGGATATGGGAACATCCAAATACAGCTCAGGGGATCCATAATCCGGTACAATGGAGCATCAAATCTGCAGCGGAAAACAGCGACCTTGGCTTCAAAAGCTGGCAATGGTAGTGCAGTGAACAACAGTCTCAAATATGTAAAAACAATGTGGGGACACAATCTAAGTGTACTCCGTATGTTTTATTAAACCAATAAAAAGATTTAAAAACTGGCGCTGACCCACGCAAATGGTAAATGCCAGAAAAAACACGAAACAACAAGATCCACAGATCAAAGCACTGAGAGATGGCAGCAGGCGACGTCCGCGCTGAAGCTCGTCCCCCGTACGCCGCGTTACATCCACAATGGACTTCGTCAGCGAGGGTGGAGCTAATGAGTCACCCAGAAGCCTTAAATAGACCCCTGGTGTCTGCAAGGTATGTAACGGAACCGGAAGTGAAGGTGACTCCTAAAGCGGCCACCTTACCTAATGGGGACACCAGCGAATAAAAGATAAAATAGAAAAATCAGGTAAAAAATAAGTCAATATTAATCCCAATCAATAAAAGGGTCAAAGATAAAAACGGACATTGAAGAATTTATATACCCGCGGCCATCTCTTTACAATAACTATATCAAGATCAACAATAAGCAGAAAAAAGGGGCAACAAAATGCAATAATACAATAACACATTTCTGATCCTATTTGTCTGATATAAAGCAGTTGAGAATGAATTCAACATTTAACCCCCTAGGAACCGCAACCCTGGTTTCATGGATCCATAGGGATTCATGTTGACTCAACTGCCTTATATAGTTTCCTCCTCTCCAATGTTTGTTTACTTTTTCTAAACCCCAGAATTGCAAGCTTCTCGGATCCCTATTATGGAAAATTCTGAAATGCCTAGACACATTGTGTGTTTTCACACCTCTTTTGATGTTATTTACGTGTTCTGCTATGCGGACACCCATAGGTCTGCAAGTTCTCCCTACATATTGGAGTCTGCAATCGCATTGCAACATATACACCACCCTGACGGTGTCAGACGTAATAAGATTTTTTATCTGATAAGTTCTATTGGTAGCGTAAGCAGTGAATTCCTTCCTTTTTTTGAGATTATGTTAACATTGTTTACAAAAGAGGTGTGAAAACACACAATCTGTCTAGGCAGTGAGACATTTCCCGATCTGTACAGCCGCGAACCGGGAAATGTCTCACTGCCTGTGATTAGCCGTGTGCAATGTCGGCTTTCTGGCGGGAGCAGGCACATGGGATTTCAAACTCGAACACGCCCAAGCCCATCTCTAGTGAAGACGACTTGCTGAAGTTCAAACCGAGCATCAGACTGGGGGAAAAAAGGGGATTTAAGTGACTTTTTTTTTTTTTTTTTAATCAAGTAATTTTTTTATCTTATTTACAATTTACAACAAAACTCAAAACACACAAAACATTCCCACCAACCAGCCCCACCAAACAACAAGAACACCTTCTAGATTATAACTTGACTGTTACTAAAAACCTTACCTTTTATCACAAAAAACTCAATGGTTACATTCTCCCTACATAAGGTTAAGTACGATATAAATCTAACCATTATATTCAATCTGATTACTATTCCTTAACAATATATATATATATACACACAGTATCTCACAAAAGTGAGTACACCCCTCACATTTTTGTAAATATTTTATTCTATTCATGTGACAATACTAAAGAAATGACACTTAGGGGTTGATTTACTAAAGGCAAATAGATTGTGCACTTTGCAGTGCAGTTGCACTCTGTAAGAGCAGTTGCTCCAAATTTTAGCAAATGAGCAAAAGCTCTGCTGAGTTCCATCATCCAATCATATGCAAGCAAAAATGCATTTTTTTTTTAATTTTCCTTGCATGTGATTGGGTATTCTTTGCAAAGTGAAGCTTTACCTCATTTACTAAGCTTCTGGAGCAACTGCACTTGCAGAGTGCAATTGCACTTTGCAAAGTGCACAGTCTTTTTGCCTTTAGTGAATCAACCCCTTTGCTACAATGTAAAGTAGTGAGTGTACAGCTTGTATAACAGTGTAAATTTGCTGTCCCCTCAAAATAACTCAACACAGCCATTAATGTCTAAACCGCTGGCAACAAAAGTGAGTACACCCCTAAGTGAAAATGTCCAAATTTTGTCCCAAACTGTCAATGTTTTGTGTGGCCACCATTATTTTCCAGCACTGCCTTAACCCTCTTGGGCATGGAGTTCACCAGAGCTTCACAGGTTGCCTCTTCCACTCCTCCATGACAACATCACGGAGCTGGTGGATGTTGCGCTCCTCCACCTTCTGTTTCAGGATACCCCACTAATGCTCAATAGGTTTTAGGTCTGGCCAGTCAAGCACCTTTACCCTCAGCTTCTTTAGCAAGGCAGTGATCGTCTTGGAGGTGTGTTTGGGGTCCTTATCATGTTGGAATACTGCCCTGCGGCCCAGTCTCTGAAGGGAGGGGATCATGCTCTCCTTCAGTATGTCACAGTACATGTTGGCATTCATGGTTCCCTCAATGAACTGTAGCTCCCCAGTGCCGACAGTATTCATGCAGCCCCAGACCATGACACTCCCACCACCATGCTTGACTGTAGCCAAGACACACTTGTCTTTGTTCTCCTCACCTGGTTGCCGCCGCACATGCTTAACACCATCTGAACCAAATAAGTTTATCTTGGTCTCATCAGACCACAGGACATGGTTCCAGTAATCCATGTCCTTAGTCTGCTTGTCTTCAGCAAACTGTTTGTGGGCTTTCTTGTGCATCATCTTTAGAAGAGGCTTCCTTCTAGGACGACAGCCATGCAGACCAATTTGATGCAGTGTGCGGCGTATGATCTGAGCACTGACAGGCTGACCCCCCACCCCTTCAACCTCTGCAGCAATGCTGGCAGCACTCATATGTCTATTTCCCAAAGACAACCTCTGGATATGACGCTGAGCACCTGCACTCAACTTCTTTGGTGGACCATGGCGAGGCCTGTTCTGAGTGGAACCCGTCCTGTTAAACTGCTGTATGGTCTTGGCCACCGTGCTGCAGCTCAGTTTCAGGGTCTAGGCCATCTTTATGTAGAGCAACTATTCTTTTTTAGATCCTCAGAGAGTTCTTTGCCATGAGGTGCCATGTTGAACTTTCAGTAACCAGTATGAGGTGAGTGAGAGCGATAACACCAAATTTAACACACCTGCTCCCCATTCACACCTGAGACCTTGTAACACTAACGAGTCACATGACACCTGGGAGGGAAAATGGCTAATTACGCCGAATTTGGACATTTTCCATTTTCCATGGAGATGTTAACTCACTGTTGAACATTATATTTGAATCTTTTAGATACTATGTTTCCTGTCAAACCCCTGATGAAGGAGAATACACTCATCTCCAAAACGCGTTGGGTATAGAATTCTGTATCCCCAATTTGTGTATTCCTGATTTTTTTGTATCCAATATCATGTTTTACATTTTATGTATTTTTCTGCAATAAATTTATATAATTTGTAAAATTTGTATTTTTCTTTTGGTAGTACCTTCAAAATCCCACCTTCTCTCATTTTCCTGTGAAGAGGATAAGGATACTCTGAATAAATTCTTCAAAGGTTGCTCCCACTCCTCATCACTAAGAGTCTCTAAATCCCTACGCCATCATCCAAGACTACCACCTTGTATTTTAGTTTCAGCAGTCCTTTGTAATGAAGAATACAGTTGCAATAAAAAGTATGTGAACCCTTTTGGAATGATATGGATTTCTGCACAAATTGGTCATAAAATGTGATCTGATCTTCATCTAAGTCACAACAATAGACTGATGAACAGCAAGGCTTTTGGAGATACTTTTATAACCCTTTCCAGCTTTATGCAAGTCAACAATTCTTAATCGTAGGTCTTCTGAGAGCTCTTTTGTGCGAGGCATCATTCACATCAGGCAATGCTTCTTGTGAAAAGCAAACCCAGAACTGGTGTGTGTTTTTTATAGGGCAGGGCAGCTGTAACCAACACCTCCAATCTCATCTCATTGATTGGACTCCAGTTGGCTGACACCTCACTCCAATTAGCTCTTGGAGATCTCATTAGTCTAGGGGTTCACATACTTTTTCCACCTGCACTGTGAATGTTTACATGGTGTGTTCAATAAAAACATGGCAACATTTAATTCTTTGTGTGTTATTAGTTTAAGCAGACTGTGATTGTCTATTGTTGTGACTTAGATGAAGATCGATCACATTTTATGACCAATTTGTGCAGAAATCATTCCAAAAGGGTTCACATACTTTGTATTGCAACTGTATATATCCGTTTAGAGTGTCTTATAGTTACGGCCATAGCTAAAATTGAAGATGGGGTATATTTTAGAAGAAAAGTCCTGGCCTGACTCTGCAGAGCGTGCCGTAATTGTTGATATTGAAAAAAAATTATTTATTAGACAGATGATGTTTCTGTTTTACAACAGATATTTATAACAGATATTTCTGTTGTAAAAACCTTGTTATCAAAAAGCTGATGAAGAAAACACAATACCAGCTCTTTTCCATGAGTCAAAATTTTCAGTTTTCGCTACCTCAATTAATTGCATATTTTTCCATATGGGCATATATTGGGTATATCCCTCATGAAGAGTTTCTTGTTGAACCGTATTCCAAATTTTATGATTGAAATGAAATGTGGGAAAACAACATTTACTATAAAAGTGATAAGCTACAATTAGCTGCACTGGTGGATCCATCGGCAGTTGGGAAACTATAATTTGCTTTATAGGGTCCTCTCGATTTATGTCATTCCAACCATATAGTTGCTGAAGTTGTGATGCCAGAAAATACAATCTGGCATTAGGAACAGCTAAACCTCCTTCATCCTTAGGCAACTGTAGAGTTCCTAATCTAATTCGAGAGTGTTTGTATCTCCAAATAAGGTCTTCTAAACAAAGTATCTATTTGTCTGAAAAAATTCTGGAAGCAACCATACAGGACAATTATGTAAAAAATATAGTAGTTGTGTCGTCCAAACCATCTTTATCAAATTGGCTCTGCCGACTACTGTTAATAGTAACTTACTCCAAATATTCCCCACTTGTTTAAAGCGCTTGAGTAGTGGAACTTAATTCCTCTCTACATATGTGGCTCACTTGTGATGTAACTTGGACACCTAGATATTTAAATGTAGAGACTACAGTTATTTGAGACGCTGATATTGGCAGATGAGTCCCCAAGGGGTCCACAGGTAAAAGAACTGACTTATCCCAGTTTATTGTAAATCCTGAAAAAGAGCCATATGTGTTAATTAAAGACATCACTGCTACTAAGATAGACGATGTGTCTCCCAAAAATAGAAGCCTGTCATCAGCATATAGGGCTATCTTGTCCTCTCCTAAGGGTCTCCAGAGCCCAATAATATTCGATGATTGACGGTAGACACGTGCAATTCGTTTAATTCCGAATTCGTTTTTTAAGGAATTTTAACAAATTTGTTAATTCAGAAATATCCAAATTTCCCAATTTTCCTATTTTTTCCGAATAGTTGAAAATTCAAAATTTCCGAAATTTGAAAAATTCGGAAATTCGAAATTTAGAAAATCCAAAAATAAGAATGAAAATCCGGAAATTTAAAAGAACGAAAATCCGAAAATAAGAACGAAAATCCGAAAATTTGAAATAATAACTAACTAATAATAACTTAACTAATACTATTAAATTTGGCTGTTAGTGAACGTAACGAATTAATAATATTAAATAACAATAATAACAATAATAATAAAAAACGTTTTATTATTATTTATTATTAATTAGTTACGTTCCGTTTGTTTAGATGCGGCATTCATTATTTCGGATAATTCGTAACTTCAGATAAATTTTGTATTCGTTACGTTCACTAAGGGCCCTTTCACACTGGGGCGGTTTGCAGGCGCTATTGCGCTAATAATAGCGCCTGCAAACCGACCCGAAAGTGCCGCTGCTTTGTCTCCAGTGTGAAAGCCCCGAGGGCTTTCACACTGGAGCGGTGCGCTAGCAGGACGGGAAAAAAAGTCCTGCTAGCAGCATCTTCGGAGAGGTGAAGGAGCGGAGTGTATACCGCTCCTCCACCGCTCCTGCCCATTGAAATCAATGGGACAGCGTGGCTTTACTGCCGGCAAAGCGCCTCTGCAGAGGTACTTTGCAGTGGTTTTTAACCATTTCTCGGCCGCTAGCGGGGGTAAAACAGCCCCGCTAGCGGGCGAATACCGGCTTTACCACCAACGCCACCCCCGCCCCAGTGTGAAAGGGCCCTATCAGCCAAGTTTGAAAAGAAATTCCAATACCTATAATTTAATAGTTAGTTACTATTAGTTAGTTATTATTTTGAATTTTGAATTGATTTTCCTTCTTTCAAATTATCAGATTTTCAAATTTTTTGATTTTCGGATTTCCGAATTTTCTATTTTTTTTCGAATTTCGAATCCTGCCAGGCTCCACCTCAACTAGTTTCACCACCTCACACGTGGCTTCATTCTATATGTCTATTCCTCAATTAGCAGGTCCTGTCTAAAAATCGGGGCAATAGAGCCAACGGCTTCTGCATTGGCATTTACTCACGCATGTGCGTACAGCATTTCTTCCCAAACAAAAAGTGCCACATGTACGGGTAAACGCTGATGCAGAGGCTTCTACCCAAGTGTGGGGGGTCTGTACGGGGGGTTCTGGATCATCTCTCCACTGGACAAAGCCCTCCAGAAGTGAAAAAAAAAAAAATTATATATATATATATATATATATACACACACACACACACAATAGATTATGCTGGATTTACACAGACACACAGAGGCACACCTCCAGCTCTGCAGCCCTGCAGCTCTCATTGGCCCTCTTATGACTCCCCTCCATTCCTGGCAAACTCTCACAAAATTGAGAGAGCTGTGCATGATGTCATAAGACTAGGCTAATGACCAGACAAGAAACAGGAAATGGGCTGCATAAGGGATTTACTGGCAGAAAAAAAACAACAAGGGCAGATTTAATAGATGAAAAGTTGAAAAAATGACTATAGGTCTTATCTGCAACCCCCCCCCCCAAAAAAAAAAAAAAAGATATATAATATGTTAGGGTATGCTAAAAATATAATATCTGGGCAGGCAATTGTTGCTTCCCAAAAAAAAACCATAGGAAAACACGTATACAAATCTGCTTTCAAATGCAAGCCCTATCTGCCCCCTCCCCTCAAAAAAATGACATTTATGTTAAGATGTTAACAGGCACAAATTGTGAAATTGTTTCATTTGAAAAAAAATAGATTTTTTTTTTTTTTTTTACATTTATAAAATAGAATTTTTTTTTTTTTTTCATTTATTTCACTTAAAAAAAAAAAAAACAAACCTAGGAAAACACATATACAAATCTGCTATCAAATGCAAGCCTTATCTGCCCCCCCCCCCCCCCAAAAAAAAAATAAAACTAAAAAGATATTTAATATGTTAAGATAGATAAGTAATTATATCAGGCCTCGCATTTCTTGAGATCAGGTTGTTGGCCAAATCTGCAGGAATTGACAGATACAAATGGTCCTTTTCAATAAGATTTCTGGCGGGTGGCACAATTAAGACATTTAGCTACATACTATGGGACCCCCCGGAAACCCCCTGGATCGCAGCCAGCTGCCCTTTGAGAAATAATGTACAGAAAATGGACCACTTTGGCATACGATCTCAAAGATGTGTGGGCGCTGTTGATCAAACCATCGGAGAATTACCAGTTGCCCTTTTTGCAAAAATGGGAACTGGATCTGGGTAGAACTTTTTCGGAAGGCCAAAGTACTAATGTAAAACAATCCATATTTAAAACAGCGACCTGTACAATGATACAGAACCCCATTTATACTCCAAAGATGTTTTCCGAAACATATCAGATGATTGCTGGCGCTGCCAGTTGGAACAGGGGACATTTTGGAGAGGGGTCCGGGAGATAGTCCAAAAATTCAGTGGTACTGAAATTCGGGAGGACCCGGCGTTCTTCTTCCTCTTCAGCCTTTTAATCGGAAATCCCAATTAAAACCTACAGAAAGTCCATTATCTGTCACTTATTGAATGCAGCTAAAGCCTGTATCCCCCTGATGTGGAAATAGACACAACCTCCTACGGTGGGAATGTGGCTTAGGAAGGTAGAGGAAGTAAACCGAATGGAGGATTTAGTCTGGACATCCCGACAAAAACGAGGATTTTAAATGAAAACATGGTCATCATGGAATCTTTTTGTCTCTTCAGAGGAAGGAGGAAAACTTATTGGTGCGACTCCTGGGGGGCGAGGTCCTTCTCAGGCCAGGGGGGGGGGAGAAAAGAGAAGGGAGAGGGGGAGGGAAAGAGGAGAAGATTTAAAAGAAAATATATATATTTTTTTTAATTAAGGCGGGGTAGTAAAGAAAAGGAGGGGAATAGTCTGATATTAGCTGCCATGGCCAGGAATATTAGGAGGGGTAGTTGTTGCGCCGGATCCTGAATCAGGGGGGGCTGAGCGGGTTTAGGGTGGCAACTTTGAAAGTAGAATTTAGATGGAGATACTTTTCATTTGATATACCCCTAGAGATAACGGCAAGGTTAAATGGTATTAAATTTAACGATACGTTCTTGGTTGCAAGTATGCATATGCTGTATGTCAATTATAGAAGAAGCTCTTCATTTTCCTTTGTTAAAACAAAATAAAGAAGTTATAAAAAAAAAAGATAGATAAGTAAAGGCATGAGGTGTGAAACTGCAGCATTTCCAAAAAAAAAAAGTGTATATAATACATTGGGGTGGGCTACAAATTATATAATATCTGCAAATTGCATAATTGTTGCATTTGAAAAAAAATACAGGATTTTTATTTTTCTTATTTTTCATTTTCTCTTCCAAGATCCTAGGAAATAAAAAAATATGTATACAAATCTGGAAATCTGGTACTAAACTGAAGTCCTCTCTGCCCCCCCCCCCCAAAAAAAAAACCTAGGAAAACACATGTACAAATTTGCTATCAAATGCAAGCCCTATCTGCCCCCCCCCAAAAAAAACGAACACTAAAAAGATATTTAATATGTTAAGATAGCTAGGTAAAGGCATGATGTGTGAAACTGCAACATTTAAAAAAAAAAGTGTATATAATACATTGGGGTAGGCTACAATTATATAATATCTGCAAATTGCATTATTGTTGCATTTGAAAAAAATACAGGATTTTTTTTTTTTACTATTCTTCATTTTTTTTTCTTCCACGATCCTAGGAAAATAAAAAATATGTATACAAATCTGGAACTAAACTGAAGTCCTCTCTGCCCACCCCCCCCCCCCAAAAAAAAAGTGTATTTAATACATTAGGGTAGACTACAAATTATATAATATCTGCAAATTGTATTATTTTTGCATTTGAAAAAATATACAGGATTATTTTTTTTTTACTATCCTTCATTTTTCTTTTCCAAGATCCTAGGAAATAAAAAATATTTATACAAATCTGGTACTAAACTGAAGTCCTCTCTGCCCCCCCCCCCCCCCCAAAAAAAGTGTATTTAATACATTAGGGTAGACTACAAATTCTATAATATCTGCAAATTGCATAATTGTTGCATTTGAAAAAAAATACAGTTTTTTTTTTTTTTTTTTACTATTCTTCATTTTTTTTCTTCCAAGAACCTAGGAAATAAAAAATTAAAAAAAGTGTATTTATTGCATTAGGGTAGACTACAAATTATATAATATCTGCAAATTGCATAATTGTTACATTTGAAAAAAAATACAGGATTTTTTTTTTTTTTTTTTTTTACTATTCTTCATTTTTTTTTCTTCCACGATCCTAGGAAAATAAAAAATATGTATACAAATCTGGTACTAAACTGAAGTCCTCTCTGCCCACCCCCCCCCCCCAAAAAAAGTGTATTTAATACATTAGGGTAGACTACAAATTATATAATATCTGCAAATTGCATTATTGTTGCATTTGAAAAAAATACAGGATTATTTTTTTTTTACTATTCTTCATTTTTTCTTCCAAGATCCTAGGAAATAAAAAATATGTATACATATCTGGTACTAAACTGAAGTCCTCTCTGCCCCCCCCCCCCCCCCAAAAAAAAAAGATGAATATATTAAGATAAAACAATAGGTATGAGGTGCGTAACTGTGACATTTTCAAAATAAGATAAAGGAAACCCCTCTAGGAAAGGCATGGCAGTCACAGACACAATATTCCTGATAATGGAGGGTTATTAGTGATAGCAGCAGGTGATCAGCAGAATGCTTTGTCTACCTCTGGAAGGTGATTTGCATTTGTTTGGTGGGGCTGACATGTTAATAAAGTGTTATTTCTATCATTTGCTGCTACCAGATCAGTGACACCCTTTCCTTTGTAATCACAGGGTGTGTGCTGTGTACACCTGAGCGGTGCCACTCTGCAGACAGGTGCTCAATAACTGCATTCTGTTCAGACAACAGGTGTAACTCCAATCAAATCATTTAATTCTAATTAACAAATAACATGTAAAAAAAAAAAAATAAATGGAGACCAATTTACCAAAATACAGGGATAAACTGCCAGGGTACGATCGGATGGTGTACACACATGTGTGAGCAAATTCATGTGAACATTCACTCAGAAAAGTATCTAGTGTATCTAGTGCACTTAATTACTTCCCTACCGAGTCTATTCTAACACGTCTCATACATGTAAAAATCAGAATTTTGTTGCTAAAACCGTACTTAGAACCCAAAAATATTCTATATTTTATAAGCAGAGGCCCTAGAGAATAAAATGGTGGGTGTTGCAATTTTTTAAATTTTTTTTTATGTTGCGTGTTAGTTGCGCAGTGGTTTTTCAAACCAAATTTTTTTGGGGAAAAATACACTTTTAAAGCGGAGTTCTTGGGATACTCCCCCCCCCCCCCCCTCCGGTGTCACATTTGGCACCTTTCAGGGAGGAGCAGATACCTGTCTAATCCAGGTATTTGCTCCCACTTCCGGGCATAGATAGCTGCAGTATCCAGCGGATATCTATGAGCCTCCTCCCCCACCCGCTGTCTTCTGGGAGACACACAGGTCCCAGAAGACAGCAGGGACCTGTGGGATTGTGCAGCACGACTCTCACATGCGCAGTAGGGAACCAGGCTGTGGATCCCGAAAACTCCGCTTTAAAAGTGTATTTTTCCCCAAAAAAATTTGGTTTGAAAAACCACTGCGCAAATAACACGCGACATAAAAAAAAAAAAAAAAAAATTGCAACACCCACCATTTTATTCTCTAGGGCCTCTGCTTATAAAATATAGAATATTTTTGGGTTCTAAGTATGTTTTTAGCAACAAAATTCTGATTTTTACATGTATGAGACGTGTTAGAATAGACTCGGTAGGGAAGTAGTTAAGTGCACTAGATACGTTTCTGAGCGAATGTTCACATGAATTTGCTCACACATGTGTGTACACCATCCGATCGTACCCTGGCAGTTTATCCCTGTATTTTGATAAATTGGTCTCATTGTATTTTTTTTTTTTACACCTGTTGAGTTACACCTGTTGTTTGTCTGAACAGAATGCAGTTATTGAGCACCTGTCTGCTGAGTGGCACGGCTCAGGTGTACACAGCACACACCCTGTGATTACAAAGGAAAGGGTGTCACTGATCTGGTAGCAGCTACCTATTTTACCAAAAATAGGTAGCAGAATACTGTACATATTGGCCTAAATTGATGACGAAATTTGATTTTTTTAAAAAATTTTATTTGATATGTTTCATAGCAGAATGTACAGTGGGGACGGAAAGTATTCAGACCCCCTTAAATTTTTCACTCTGTTATATTGCAGCCATTTGCTAAAATCATTTAAGTTCATTTTTTCCCTCATTAATGTACACACAGCACCCCATATTGACAGAAAAACAAAGAATTGTTGACATTTTTGCAGATTTATTAAAAAGGAAAAACTGAAATATCACATGGTCCTAAGTATTCAGACCCTTTGCTGTGACACTCATATATTTAACTCAGGTGCTGTCCATTTCTTCTGATCATCCTTGAGATAGTTCTACACCTTCATTTGAGTCCAGCTGTGTTTGATTATACTGATTGGACTTGATTAGGAAAGCCACACACCTGTCTATATAAGACCTTACAGCTCACAGTGCATGTCAGAGCAAATGAGAATCATGAGGTCAAAGGAACTGCATGAAGAGCTCAGAGACAGAATTGTGGCAAGGCACAGATCTGGCCAAGGTTACAAAAAAATTTCTGCTGCACTTAAGGTTCCTAAGAGCACAGTGGCCTCCATAATCCTTAAATAGAAGACGTTTGGGACGACCAGAACCCTTCCTAGAGCTGGCCGTCCGGCCAAACTGAGCTATCGGGGGAGAAGAGCCTTGGTGAGAGAGGTAAAGAAGAACCCAAAGATCACTGTGGCTGAGCTCCAGAGATGCAGTCGGGAGATGGGAGAAGGTTGTAGAAAGTCAACCATCACTGCAGCCCTCCACCAGTTGGAGCTTTATGGCAGAGTGGCCCAATGGAAGCCTCTCCTCAGTGCAAGACACATGAGAGCCCGCATGGAGTTTGCTAAAAAAACATCTGAAGGACTCCAAGATGGTGAGAAATAAGATTCTCTGGTCTGATGAGACCAAGATAGAACTTTTTGGCCTTAATTCTAAGCGGCATGTGTGGAGAAAACCAGGCACTGCTCATCACCTGTCCAATACAGTCCCAACAGTGAAGCATGGTGGCGGCAGCATCATGCTGTGGGGGTGTTTTTCAGCTGCAGGGACAGGACAACTGGTTGCAATCGAGGGAAAGATGAATGCGGCCAAGTACAGGGATATCCTGGACGAAAACCTTCTCCAGAGTGCTCAGGACCTCAGACTGGGCCGAAGGTTTACCTTCCAACAAGACAATGACCCTAAGCACACAGCTAAAATAACGAAGGAGTGGCTTCACAACAACTCCGTGACTGTTCTTGAATGGCCCAGCCAGAGCCCTGACTTAAACCCAATTGAGCATCTCTGGAGAGACCTAAAAATGGCCGTCCACCAACGTTTACCATCCAACCTGACAGAACTGGAGAGGATCTGCAAGGAGGAATGGCAGAGGATCCCCAAATCCAGGTGTGAAAAACTTGTTGCATCTTTCCCAAAAAGACTCATGGCTGTATTAGATCAAAAGGGGGCTTCTACTAAATACTGAGCAAAGGGTCTGAATACTTAGGACCATGTGATATTTCAGTTTTTCTTTTTTAATAAATCTGCAAAAAAGTCAACAATTCTGTGTTTTTCTGTCAATATGGGGTGCTGTGTGTACATTAATGAGGAAAAAAATGAACTTTAATGATTTAAGCAAATGGCTGCAATATAACAAAGAGTGAAAAATTTAAGGGGGTCTGAATACTTTCCGTCCCCACTGTAAAAAATATTGTTTTTTTCAAAATATTTTTGTTTCTAGCGCAAAAAATAAAAACGCAGAGGTGATCAAATACCACCAAAGGAAAGCTCTATTTGTGGGAAAAAAAGGATATCAATTTTATTTGGGTTTTTTTAAACCTTACCCTTAATCTTTTTTTTTTTAAATCAACTTTATTGCTACAGTATCACAAGGGTCGAACAAAATCTCTTGTGATAGCATGGACCCCAGATCTCTCCTCTGGCCCCCAATGCAGTCGATCAGACAAAGATCGGTCTGATCGGCTGCTTCACTGGCTGGTAATAGGCCTGTAAACAAAGATTCAAAACCAGAAGTGACAGAATCCTCATCGACTCTGGGAGGGAGGAACAACGTCATTTCCTCTCTCTCTTCGCTGCGCAGGATTTTGCCGGCCGGAACAGTCCTGGGCTCCCCGCAGGCAGGGGAGCCTGGGAAAGGCACCCTCCTTCATAAGCTGTGCCTGTTTATCTGCAGTCTTCACTTCTCTACATCTATTTAAAGTCCAGAATTTATAAAGCTTTCCTGAGCTGTCAGAAAACAGAGGGCGGGAGCTGAAGTTACACTCTGCAGAGTTCAGTGAGGAGAGCTCTGAGAGCTGATTGGAGGAAAGGGATACAACCCCTTCACTAGGGTTACCACCTGTCCGGGATTCGCCCAGACAATCCGGGTTTTGAATCATGTGTCCGGGCTTCAGTCCTCCTGAAACCCGGACACATTATTCAGACAGGAATGTGGCTTCAAACAAAGTTTGACAGGAGGGTGAAGGGGGCACTATGTGCGCCACGCTACTATTCTCTTTGGAGTGCCCAAAGGTGTCCCAGGTTTGTTACAATCCTATAGTGTATACTAAAAGAAAAAACATTTACTGTGTGCTGCTAAAGTGTTCGGGTTTTGCTTGAAGAAAAAGTGGAAACCCTACCCTTTGCACAGGACACAGAACAGAGCTGAGGCTGTCAATCACAGGCTGTGTGCTGGAGCTTCCTCCCCTGTTACCATTTTTCACTTGGTGTCAGGAGAACTTGTCAGAAGTGAGTCATGGTGATAGCAGAGGAAGGAGGCAGCAGACAGAAATGACACTTAGTGCTCTGGATTGAGACAAGTACACACTATAGAATGATATGCTTTGTTCATGTTTCATGTCTGAGGTTTACAACCACTTTAAATCATCTAAATGCTTTCCATCAAAACCAAAAAGTGTGCAAAGTCTTACAGTTTGTGTTCTTTAGGAAGCAGCCACAGCCTGAGTAGTAAAACCTGTCCCCATGCCAGAATGTTTCAGAGAAGGATCCTTTCTCTCTGTGTGGAAGCAGTGGCCTCTCTGCACAGCTCCGGCACACACCTCCTGTTGAGTTGGACCTATCGCATACCCCCCAACATTTTCAGATGGGAATGAGGGACACCTACTACCAAACGTATGTAGGCATAGGACACGCCCCCATCACACCCCCTTAAAAAAGAAATAACCAAAAAAAAAAAAAAAGGTTAATTAAACCCACAAGTGCTTTTTTTTACCACTACTATTCCTTTATATTGGCTTTTAAAATTGACAAATGCAGCAATTTAGAAATCAGATGAAAGGTTTAGCTCTGGGAAACACTTTTTGAAAGATAAAAAGTGCATTTTATATACAACTATATGGATCAGACCACAATGAGGGACAAATGAGGGGGAATGAGGGACAGAGGGACATCCAAATCAGGGACAGTCCCTCGAAATCAGGGACGGTTGGGAGGTATGCTATAGATCTGCGATCAGCAATTTTCGTGCTCCCTGCTGATTGGAGAGTTTATATCTCTAACTCAGCAGTAGACATGTTGGACCTCTGCAGAGAGACCTCAGCTTCCAAACAGAGAGCAAGGAGCAGCATTTCATACATTTACTACTCAGGCTGTGGCTGCTTTCTAAATTAAAAGATCTGTAGGACTTGTCACCCCTTTTTTGTTGATGCACCTGAAATATATTTAGCTGTTTTAAACTGAAGATTCAGTTGGTGTTTAAAAAATGACACTTTACATTGACCAATAGGGCATAGATCTACAATCCCTACAGTGATATTAAGACCTGCAGTTTTTTTAAGCACTTTCTGAGCATGCAGCTCTGTCAGAGCCATTTTTGCATTTTTGCACATGTTTAAAAAAAAAAATCATTTTTGGCCTGAGGATTGCTTAAAACTTCCAAGCCTCAAAGATTTTCTGAAAGCAGACACCCTGGAGAATAAAATAGTGGTTGTACCAGTTTTTTATGTCACACGATATTACAGAAAAGGTCTAGGAAATACAAAATATCAGTAAAAAAAACGTACACTACAGTTATTTTAGGGCACAAAAACACAATAAATTACCCACTTCTTTTTGTAAAATATAAAAGACGAGGTTGCACCGAGTAAATAGATACCCAACATGTCAAATGTTTAAAATTGTGTGTGCCTGTGAAATGGTGACAAAGTTCAGTACCCTATATTTTCCATAGGCAACACTTTAAAAAAAACACATGCAGGTCATCAGTTTAGCATTATGTAGGAGCTCTGGTGCTCTTTAATTAAACAACTTAATTATTCAATAATTATATATATATATATATATATATATATATATATATATATATATATATAGGGCTTTTTTTCTCAGAAAATAGGCACAGGAACTCCCCCTTTCGGAGTCACCCCTTTTCTCTGCCCCTACCCACCTCCAAGCACCGTTGCTTGGTTCCACCCCTGCCCACCTCCAAGCACCGTTCCATGGTTCCACCCCTGCCCACCTCCAAGCACCGTTCCATGGTTCCACCCCTGCCCACCTCCAAGCATCGTTCCTTGGTTCCACCCCTGCCAACCTCCAAGCACCGTTACATGGTTCCACCCCTACCCACCTCCAAGCACCATTCCTTGGTGCTACCCCAACCCACCACCAAGCACCGTTCCTTGGTTCCACGCCTACCCACCTACGAGCTCTGTTCCTTGGTTTCACCCCTTATCCACCTCCCACTACTGCTTTTTTAGAAAATATAGAACCAAGTGTCATTTTGTGGTGCAAGTACTTTGTATGGAATATGGTAATCATAAAAAGAAAAGCAGTAAAATAGATCCCCTGCAGCCAGTAACAAATTCCCCCCCCCCCCACCAGCAACAGTAGATCCCTCTAACAACAATGGACTACTCTCAACAAAATTTCCCCCCTAGCAACAATAGACTCCCCGCAGCAACAACAGATCTCCCCACAAGAAGATGCATCCCTCAACAGTAGATCTCTCCTAGCAGCAACTGACCCCCTAGCAATATAAGACCCACCCTCAAAAACAGAAGGCCCCCCACCAGCAACAACAGACCACCTCAGCAACAATAGATCCCCTCCTGCTGAAATAAATCCCCCAGCAGTCAGCATCAATAGACCCTGCAGAACACCCAGCACCCCTTGCCATTGCATACAGTCAGTGCTGGAGGTGCCGGAACTGCGTTCCCCCGCGTTCCCGCTGAAAAAAGGCTGAAAAAAAGCCATATATATATATATATATATATATATATAAAATAAAATATTATATAATTACTGCTCTCACAATTACTGCATGCACGGCGATATGTAACATCTGTATTTCAATCAATGTTTTCACGCGTAGGCGCCCCCGGGGTATGAGCTTACGTTTGTAGACGTGGGGGCCTCAAAAACATTTTGGGGGGGGGCGATTTTATGTGCTTGGGTGTAACTTATAATTTTTTAACAAAAATTAGTTTTTTACGTTTTTTTATTTTTATTTTAATCACATAGGGGACAAAAAGTCCCTCATGTGATGATTTTTTGCTCAATTAATGAAATATCCAGGGTCTAGAAGACGCCGGATGTCTCACCTATGCTCCACTGAATGTAATGCACTGCGTTCGTTTCTTCCCAGACATAACAGGGGGACCCGAATGTGACGTTTTACACACCGCTTCAGGGTCAGCAAAGAAGCCATGCTGGTCCCAGGCTTACCCATGGGGGCAAGCGCAGCCTGGGATACATGGTTTTTACATGCACGTGGAGGGGGGTGCCTGTTAGACATGTGCACTGCCGAAAAAAATGTTCGTTTTTAGTTTTCGTTTCATTTGTTCTTGTTTGTTTTTTCGTTTTTCGAGTCATTCGTTATGATCGCAAAAATGTGTTCATTTTAGCTTTCGTTTCATTTGTTTGGTTGTTTTTTTTCAGTTTTTCGAGTCATTCGTTATAATCGCAATTCGTAAATTAGAAAATTTGTAAATTCGAAAATTTGAAAATCCAAAAATTCGAAAGAATAACTAGCTAACCAACTAATTAAATTATAGATATTGGAATTTCCTTTCAAATTTGGCTCTTAGTGAACGTAACAAATCCGAATTTATCCGAAGTTACGAATTAACCGAAATAACGAATGCCGCATCTAAACAAATGGAACGGAACAAATTAATAATAAATAATAATAAAAAGTTTTTATTATTATTATTGTTGTTTATTATTAATAACTTAACTAATACTATTAAATTTGGCTGTTAGTGAACATAACGAATTAATAATATTAAATAACAATAATAACAATAATAATAAAAATGTTTTATTATTATTTATTATTATATCGTTACATTCCATTTGTTTAGATGCGGTATTCGTTATTTCGGATAAGTCGTAACTTTGTTTGGATAAATTTGTATTCGTTACGTTCACTAACAGACAAATTTGTAAGGAAATTACAATACCTATAATTTAATAGTTAGTAATAGTTCAGTTATTATTAGTTAGTTATTATTTCAGATTTCCGAATTTTCGTGTTTTTGGATTTTTGAATTTTTCGAATTTGCGAGTTTATGAATTTTCGAATCTACAAAATTACGAAAATTCGAATTTACGAATATTCAGAATAATTTCCTAAAAGGGTTTTCGTTAATTCGGATATTTCCAAATTAATAAATTTGTTGAAATTAAAAAAAAAAAATGAATTCAGAACTAAACAAACTGCACATGTCTCATTAATATTGCAAAACACTTTACTCCACCCTATTAGATTGTAAGCTCTTATAAGTGGGACCCTCTTATTTATTTACTTATTGCAGGTATTTATATAGTGCCATTAACTACATTTTCATTACACGGCCCAAAGTTTCATACATGTAGATGTCTTTGGTAATGTGTAATTAGCTTGGAGGTGTTGAGAAGAACGTTAGTTCCAGGGATAGAAGTGTGACAATTATCCGCCCTTCATGTAGTATATAAGGGGTAGGTGTGGGACACAGGAACATCTTCGTCAGACCTGAAAGGAAAGGATAGCAATCCAGAAAAGAGAATGGAGAGGAATTGGCTGATATCGCTACTCCTTTGTATCAATGTTTATGTACACAGCGTCCCACTAGAGGTAAGTCTTATCTGCTTCATTCTCCTATAGGGAACCTACAATGGTTTGAACCAATTTTATTTGAATGCTTTTAATGTAATTTTATACGCTTTTAAAAATGTTCTTTCTATTTTCAATTGTGAGGAAGAATGGGATAGAGTGGAGTAAAATTACAATTTTTATTTCTGTCTATGAGCCAATTAGGGGCATTTTTTCTTACTTCTTGTTCCTGTGATGCCCTTAAAAGGGGCAACGGCACAGGAGATACAGACCACAGTAAAAATACTGCCAGAAATTCTCACTCATTCTTACTGTATGAAAAATGTAACATTTTCCAGCTCTAAATAACACGATACACAAGAATTCTTTGTAATGCTTTAATGCAAAGGATTCCTGAAGCAGTATGGGCTAGCTAAAGAGACAAACTCGATAGATATAGCTTGCTTTTAAATGATACTAAAGAATATTTTTTTTTTTTGTTAAAAATAACAAACTTGTCGTACTTACCCGCTCTGTGTAATGGTTTTGCACAGAGCAGCCCAGATCCTCCTCTTCTCAGGTCCCTCTTTGGCACTCCTGGCCCCTCCCTCCTGTTGAGTGCGCCCACAGCAAGCAGCTAGCTGTGGGGGCACCCGAGCCTAGCCGCTGATCTGTGTGTCCATTCGGACACTGAGCCGCTTTTCGGCCCTGCCCCCTCTCTCTTCTCATTGGCTCACTGACTTTAATTGACAGCAGGGGGAGCCAATGGCGCTTCGCTGCCGTCTCAGCCAATTAGGAGAGGGAGTCCCAGACAGCCAAGTTTCTTGTGCAACATCGCTGGATCGAGATGGGGCTCAGATAAGTATTAGGGGGGCTGCTACACACAGAGCACAGGGGGGCTGAGGAGAGCATGGGGGGATGTGCAGAGCACAGGGGGGCAGCGGATAGCATGGGGGGCGGCAGAAAGCACAGGGGGGCGGCAGAGAGCATGGAGGGATGTGGAGAGCACAGGGGGCGGCAGAGAGCATGGGGGGCGGCATAGAGCAAAAGGGGATGTGGAGAGCACAGGGGGGCAACAGAGAGCATGGGGGGAAGTGAGTCCTTGAGGAGTAAATGAACAGGTTTTGTAGCTACCAGCAACACCAGCTGTTTATGCTCACCTTCGCTTTGCTCCCTGTTTGCCCGCAGAAGCAAGGAAAAGAGCCTCTGTGTAACAGGGTCATAGAAAAGGAGGGGGGGAGGGTATGGGTAATTGGTATTTTATCTGCCCCTTCCTGTTAGTTGCACAACATTTTCAGATATCTGTGGAAGCTGCACTGCCTCATCAAGGCCCCTTTGTATAGTGCCTTCCTAACTCTAGTCTATGGCAGCTGAGGGCATCTAATGTGTACCCATCACATCCAGTAAGCTAAACAAAAATGGAAATCATACCTATTTAAGACTAGATTTTAGAGCTTGGTGCACATTGAATGGATTTGCACACAACAAACAAAACAATATATTTTGTAGAACTCTTGCCTAGCCAGCCAACAAAAAATACAACTACACTGTCTTTAAAAACAGAGGTCTTAGTTGCACAGTGGAATATATTTGAACGTTTTTGTGCCAATAGTTCCGGTTAAAAATGTGTACTCAATGAAAACATACTATATCTTGCCCTTATTAAAAGACTTGTTTCTAATTGCATTTCAAAATTGCTTACTTATCTTTCAGGGGCCTGGCCTCCTCCAGTATCAGTTCCAAGGTAAGAAATTGAAAAAAAAAATACCCTCTAAATTCCTCGCAATTGGAATTTCTTAGTAAATTCTTGAAAATACTCAAATTGATAGTGTAGCCTTTGTCAACCAGGGTTCTGTAGAACCCCAAGGGTCCTCCAGAGGTTATTATGGGTTTCTTGAGCACTGAGCAATATCTGTCTTTCAGATAAGGTACCATTGACACCAGTGATCCTTTAGGTATCTGTAAGGGGGCATTCTACCCACTAAACACCAATGTAATGGGGCTTTTCTTCACTGACTCTCCCAATGGCCACCAATGTAATGGAGGTTTTCGCTCACTGACTGTCCCAACGACCAGCTGTGTAATTAGGCCCTTCTCCACTGACTCCCCCAATGACAACCAGTGTAATGAGGCTCTTCTCACACCGAATCATCCATTGACCACAAGTGGGGCTCTTTTTTCACTGACTCCCAAACAAGGCACCATTAACTCATCAATTGACCACCAGTGTAATGGGGCCCCTTCACCACTGACTCTCCCAATGAGCACCAGTGTAATGGTGCTTTTCTTCGTCTGACTCTCTCAACGACAGCCAGTGTAATTGGGCTCTTCTATCACTGAATCACCCATTCACCACCAGTGTAATGGGGCTCTTTTTTCACTGACTCTCCACACAAAGCACCAGTGTAATAAGGCCCTTCTTTCACAGACTATTTCAGTAACCACCAGTGTAATGGGGCTCTTCTCTCAGACTTTTTTAATAACCACCAGTGTAATGGGGCTCTTTTTTTACTCACACTACCACAAAGCACCAGTATAATATGCCCCTTCTCCATGGACTCTCGCTTAAGACCCCCAAGGTAATCATCTGTTCTCTCATTGACTCTTCCAATGACCACCAGTATAATGGAATTTATCTATATTGACTCTCCCAATAAGCGTCAGTGTATAAGGGCCCTTCTTTCACAGACTCTCCAATAATGACCCGTGTAATGGGGCTTTTCTCTCACTGAATTTCCCAATGACCCCCAGCGTAATGGTGCTTTTTTCCTGCTGACTGTCCCAATGACGACCAGTGTAATGGGGTTCTTCTTCACTGACTCTCCCAATGGCCACCAGCGTAATGGGGCTTTTCTCTCACTGACTCTCCCAATGACTATCAGTGTAATGGGGTTCTTCTTCACTGACTGTTCCAATGACCACCAGTGTAATGGGGCTCTTTTCTCACTGACTATCCCAATGACCACCAGTGTAATGGTGCTTTTCTCCTGCTGATTCTCCCAATGACAACCAGTGTAATGGGGTTATTCTTCACTGACTCTCCCAATCACCACCAGTATTATGGGGGCTTTTCCTTACTGGCTCTCCCAATGGTGACCAATGTAAGAACATACATCTAAGTATGGCACATTCCTTTCTTTTTATTTATTCTAATATCTCAGTTTTCTGGTTGTGTTAATGAACCATGGTATATAAATATAATATTTATTATTAGTTATGTAGAAGCTCCTTAATTTTGATGAAAAGTTATTTCAAGTGTTCCTCTATGTTAAAAGGTTTAAGAAAGTCTGTGATAGTGAATTGTAGCAGACACTTCCAAAATGTCCTTGAATTATTTGGAAAATGTAATTGTCACTGTTATGTACAATATGTACATTAACATAAAAGATTATGATTTTTACATTTTGCTTAAATCTGACTACTGAATGGCACACAGACCATAGTGAAAAACAATTTTTTAGTAAACCAGCATTGCGACTTTGGACCATTTTTGGGAACATTTCTGGGGGCAAACAAACCTGATGTTCTTGATCACTCTGTGAGCACAGTTACTCTCTATCTTCTCCCCACTGCACTGATAAAAACTCAATCCCAAATCCTGCTATTCAATTTAACCGGCAGTATTACTGAACTGGAACGATTGGTCCCAACAGATTATTTATGAGTAAACAGTTTGAACTGTGTATCCATGTTGAGTGTGGATACAAGGGCACTACCTGAAAATACTCCAAAACTACAAAGTAAAAACATAATACATGCATACTTACCTCCAAGACCGTGTTTCTTGTGGATTTCTTGGTAGGTTTTCCAGCTGATCTGCAGCCATAATAACAGCAGTAAGACCTAGGATTCTTTATGACCCATTGGCTTAATTTTCATAAAGAATGGGCACCCCCATGGTCACTTAATAAGACCTCCATCCACAAATACTTACTTCTACAAGTTCTCCTTATTATTCTATTTAACTGCAGTAGTTTAATTCTTGTGTAGGCTCCATGTTGGGCTTTGTCAGAGCTTACGCAGGGTTAATACCCTTCTCCCCTTCCCCGTGTGAGATTGTTTGGGCTTAGCCATTGGCCACCTAGGCCCCAAGCACTTCATCCTGGGAGCAAGAGAAGCAGGTCACATGAGCACCCAGACTTGGAATTGACTAACTCTTAGGGTTCCAACAGATGAAAACAGTCACAGGGGAGCAAAGAGATGGTATCAGTTGGTGGGTTGGGGGGTAGAGAATGGGCTAACTTACAGATTCATTTAAAATGATGAAACTGAATGATATTATAAGATTATTCACTGGTATATTATATAATTTCTTGCAATCCAGCTCCAAAACCAACAGCAAAACCTCCTTCTGAAGATGTATTGAGAGCCATTGAGGAGATGAACAAAGGTAACAACTGAGGAATGGGTTTTGAACTTATATGGTGTAAAAGAATAAAGATAGGTAAAACTAATTAAAAATTAAAGCTAAACTCCAGGAAGACATGCATATTAATGCAGCTCTGCAATCATTAATACATCATTAAATGTTTTTTTTTATTTTCTTTTTAAAGGCACAAATGTCAAAACTACAAGTAAAAAATAGTACATGCCTGCATACCTGCAATACTGTGTTTCTTGTGGGTTTCTCAGTAGGTTTCCCAGCGGCTATGCAGGTGTAGCAGCAGATCCTATCACTCTTTATGACCTTGATTTATCAATTTCTGCAATAAATAGAAAACGTGACAGGTTCTCTTGATAAAGCACCCCCGTCCACTGATATTTACCTTCCACAAGTTCTTCTTAATATCCTGTTTACCTGCAGGAGTGCGGAGTCCAATGCCAGTGTGAGCTTCATGTTGGTCTGTGTCAGAGCTCACATGCGCTTAAGGATGTTCTCTCCTACCTTACATAAAAGTATTCAGGCTTGACCATTGGCCACCTAGTCTTGGAGCACCACATCCTAGGAAAGCAGGTCCCCATACCTGGAAGTACTTGGTAATTCTGATGGTTCAGACAGATGCAAAGAGTGGCGGGAGAGATGTGGGCAAAGTTGACAGGTTGATAAGGCAGCCCCATCCACCCATAATTGCCTTATGCAAGCTATCCTTATTAATTTACCTGTAGTAGTGCAGAGTCTAATTCTAGTGTGAGCTTCATGTTGGTCTGTGTCAGAGCTTACTTGGGCTTAATGATGTTCTCTCCTACCCTACATGAGAGTATTCAGGCTTGGCCATTGACCACCTAGTCCTGAAGCATTACATCCAGTGAGTAAGTGAAACAGGTCATATGCTCCCCCGTACCTGAAAGTATTGGGTATTTCTGAGAATACCAATAGATGCAAAAAGCGGCGGGAGAGTATGAAGATGTGGGCAAAGTGACACGTTCTCTTGATAAGGCACCCCCCATCCACTCATACTTGCCTTCTGCAAGCTCTCCATAATATCCCATTTGTCTGCAAGAGTGCTGAGTCTAATCCTAGTGTAAGACCATAGGTGCCATTGCAGATGGACCAACCATGCTTTGATACCATGCCAGGAAATGAAGAGTGGCCGCCAGTTTTGTTTGTTCCACCCATATGTACCTTTTGGAGTGTGTGGTTACTAGTCTTAAAGGATATTTTATTCTAGGTGGACTACCTCCATCTGGCATGATTACTCAGTTTTTGGCTTTTTTGTCAGTTTATCCTCACTTCTTTGTTGTGTGGGGTGCATTTTTGATAAGGTGACTCTCCACAGGAGTATCTTCCACTGTGTATCTAGACTTCACCTGTGGGATAATAGTTCCTGTATATCTTCTTACATGGCTTTTTACATTGTAAATCTTGGTTGGAAACTACCATTTAGTTTGAGTTCATATTTTGACGCTACCATGTGATACATTGGAGACAAGAATTTGGATCCGGAGGAAGCTTAATGTCAAGCGAAACATGTCAATCTACTTGTCTTCCCTTATATCATAATAGATCTTCATACCCCTTTTACTTGATTAGAGGGTAGTGGATTTTAATGTATTAATAATATTGCATTGTTTTGTTCTCTGACATTTGTTATTGCGGCACATAAAAAATCCCCCTGTCCCACTTTCCTCATTTGTGGTCTGTTGGGACTTTCTCTTTCATATAATGCGTTTAGTTTTGGAGAAGGTGCCTGCTTAAATCCTGCAAACGAGATCCTCCAACTTTAAAAGTAATCCTAGTGTAAGCTTCACGTTGGTCTATGTCAGAGCTGACATGGACTTAATGACCTTCTCTCCTATCCCACATGAGAGTATTCAGACTTGGCCATTAGCCACCTAGTCCAGGAACGCTTCTTCCTAAGAGCAAGTGAAGTAGGCTCCCCCATACCTGGAATGATTGTATAATTCTGAGAATATCGACAGATCCAAGGAGTGATGGGGGAGCAAGAAGATGGTTTCAGTGGGTGGGTTGGGGGCTGTGGAGAAAGGGCAAAGTGACAAATTCATTTTAAATTACGGAACCCAATAATATTATATTATTTATTGTTCTTGTCTTGCTTTTCTGCCGTCCAGCTCCACAACCAACATCAGAACTTCATTCTGAAGATGTTATGAGCACCATAGAAAGGATAAACAAAGGTAATTACTAAAGAATGGGTTTTGGGCTTCTAGAATTAAATATATGTTAAATAATATGTAGCGTTACCCTCAAAGGATCCGCTTGGTAATTTGAGTTCTCTGTTCTTGCGCCTTGGCTCCAAGAACAACCTCAGCTCCTATGGTACTACTGGTTGAGTGAAAGTTACTGCAAGCACATATAGAAACACAAGTGTAAATATCTTTAACTCGAGTTATCATTAAACTAAAATTTTCACATTTTGGGTTGTCCCTAGAAAAGTAATAGAGGGAAAATCTTCCAATGAGAACTGGTGACCTGGAGGTCCCCAAGGTATTCCCTTGATTTGCAGGGATTTCCTATATTTTACCGTGTTGGCTATGGGACAGGAAGTGAAGGGAAATCTCCCCAATAGTTACATAGTCAGGTTGAAAAAAGACAACAGTCCATCTAGTTCAACCAATGGGACACAGATGGCAAAAAATAAACTGACCGGGGTTATAACTCTCCCTTACTCTATCCTTACTCTGTCCAAAATGAAAAAGAAAAGTTTTGATATAACAAAAAGTTTTGACATAGTTCTATTCTAACATATGTTTAATTTGATGGGACATATTGTCTATCTAGGATCCTTTTATTCTTGAGGTGCAAATGTGAAAGCTAGACTATTGTGCATTATGTGAACATAAACCTCTCCAACGTGAATGTTTTGGGTTTTTTTTGTCCAGGAAGTGGAGAACTCTTGCATCACAGCGATATTAAAACCAAGGAAGGACGCAGTGCTATGGAATGTCCCTCTAAGAACTGTTTTTGGTCTAAATCTGCCAACGGTCTTGTTAATGTTCCATACGCGGTGGATCCTCAATTCAGTGAGTGACCCCTCTCTTCTCCTAATATGGTGCAAACAAAAGTGCAGCTCTAGTCACCAATCACTTGTGAAGCCCCCTAGGAAAGTCTCTATCACACCATGCAAAGCCATATTTCAAGCAGCCTGAGCAGACTCCGTTCAAGCCACGGCCTCCCAACATGTTTTGAGCCGTCCAGGGCTTAATCATGGAGGTCATGGCGAAATGTGTTGGAGGGGCGTGACTTGGATAAAGTCTGCTGATGCTGCTTTTACTGTCATACAGCTTTGCATGGGGTGCAGTGATAGGGACTTTCCTAGGGGCTTCACATAGTGTATATAGTGAGGGCAGACTCCCATCTAACCTGCACCCCACAGTGGCATCTATTGAACACTGCTGGGAAAGTATGAGTGGAAACCCTAAGCTTCGTTTTGGTTCACAAGAAATCTCATTGGCCATCATGTGCAACAGTCCCAATATGCATTATTGGTTTCCTTCCTCCAGTTATTATTAATAATAGCCTGGTGATTAGAGAGTTCCATACCTCAAGAAATTTTCACATAACTTATTAGCAGTTGCTGAGGTTTCAGTCACATAAATGGAGCTTCCATGCAGGCTGCTTCTGCAGTGCAGCCCCTTTAGCTAAACCATCGTGCCCTAGAAATCCTTTTTCATGTACTGAAATATTTACTTGTAAAACATAGGTTGAATATTGATAGTGAAGACAAATATTAAATTAGTTAAAAAATATTAACTTATATAATATATAAATATAAATAAGAAAAAAATAACTATAATAAAATTGGTCAACTAGTTTGCCTTTTGTGTGGAGCTTCACAAATACAAAAATACAGTCCATAGTCCATCTATGTAGCCCTTTAAAAATCACTTAAAGAATATGTAAACCCAACATTACAAATTCCATATGTGCCTGCTGTACCATGTATCCTGTTCTCTTTGTATGAGAACCCTGGCATTCCTGCCATTCCCTCTGCTTTCCTATTAAAAACTGAGCACACTAGGCATGAAAGTACAGCATGGTCAGTTCCCTAGCTGTACTGAGAACTCAGTCTGTTCTCCTCCGATGATCAAGCTTGTGCTGATACCCCCCCCCCCCCCCCTACACAGCTATTCACTGGAAAGATCAGTGTACTGCTGTTTCACCTGCCCCAGCTTTCTGAGCTCCTTATGCAGCTGAGAACAGAAGGTATGTGATCACTTATTAAAACAGGTGTTTATAATTTATATTTTAAACTGAATAGGTTGCTTTACAGAGTGAGGGTTTACATATACATTATGATATTTAAAATAAATTAGCATTATACTCAAAATCTGTCTCTGTGTTAGATTCCCATAATTCTTTGCACTTCAGAAATCAGGCTGTTAGTGGGAATGTTTGCACTGTAAGCCTTCACCAGCTGGACTGGATGGGGAGGGAGGAGTGTCCGGAATGATGCAGCTCTTGATATGAGATTACAATAGTTTATTAAGGGTCCGAAAATGTACAGAATGAATCAACACGTTTCGAGGAATTGCCTCCCCTTTTCAGGCCTAACGTATAAACATGAAAGTATACAATTTTTATACTGTTTTGTTTGTATGTTAGACCTGAAGAAGAGGGAGGCAATTGCCCTGAAACGTATTGACTCATTCTGTACATTTTCGGACCCTCATTAAACTATTGTAATCTCATATCAAGGGTTGCATCATTCCGGACATATGGCGCTCTTCCCCCATCCAAGCACTGGTTTACTGAAACGACGGCACTTGCCGTACTAGTATGGTAGCAGCCCAAACCGCCAAAAGGGGTCCAATCGCCTACAGAACCACCTACTAACTACCAGTGAACGTTTAAATTAGTCTAGCGTGGTTTCCATCTTAAACCATTCACCAGCTAGTCAACACTTAAAAGTTTAAGTAAAATGTTAAAACATTTAGGTGAAGCCGCACTGCCTTAACTTAATACTATCTAAGCTCCCAACCTGGGGCAATGAAAAAATTAAGAGTAGGCTTACATTGGAGGGAGTATCATTCTTCTCAAAGATACAGCAACACACTAGAAGCCCAGACTCACTCAAGGCAGCTAAAGACCCTCCACAATAGGAATAGGGTTTAAAAATGTTAACACCTAAACCATACATTTTTTTATGCCAAGCTAATCTCTGTTTTATCTAAAAAAAAAAAAAAAAAAAAAATACTTGAAAGTACCATTTATTTTAATAGGTAAGTGCTATTCATTTACCCTGCAAACCTTATTAAAAATGCATATTCTTATTTTTATACCAGCCGTGGATGAAAACGCTATCATATCGAGAGCCATATTGGAGTTTGCTACGCTGACCTGCATCCGTTTTGTCCCACGCACCTCAGAGGCAGATTACGTGAACATCATCAACGATGTTGGGTGAGCATGTTGTTGGTGAACAGACAGTAGTTGACAAAGATGGCAGATGTACAAAAAAAAAAAAAATTGGAGCTTTTCTTGACACTCATCGTTCTTGCTCAATATGTCCTTACATATGGGCTCGTGGCCTCCTCACTCTTATCCCCCGTACACACGGTCGGACTTTGTTCGGACATTCCGACAACAAAATCCTAGGATTTTTTCAGACGGATGTTGGCTCAAACTTGTCTTGCATACACATGGTCACATAAAGTTGTCGGAAAATCAGATCATTCTGAACGCGGTGACGTAAAACACGTACGTCGGGACTATAAACGGAGCAGTGGCCAATAGCTTTCATCTCTTTATTTATTCTGACCATGCGTGGCACTTTGTGCGTCGGATTTGTGTATACACGATCGGAAATTCCGACAACGGATTGTGTTGTCGGAAAATTTTATATCCTGCTCTCAAACTTTGTTTGTCGGAAAATCCGATGGAAAATGTGTGATGGAGCCTACACACGGTCGGAATTTCCGACAACAAGGTCCTAACACACATTTTCCGTCGGAAAATCCGACCGTGTGTACGGGGCATTAGACTTTGAAAAATAATGTTTCCTATGTAAATGACTGAATTACAGCCCCTTGTCATTTACTGTGACATAATTCAGTGGGTAAGTAGTATACTTACCTATCCTGGCTTAATGCTTCGTCCTCCAAGAATGGTCAAACAAGGATGGTAGGAGATGTCAGAGATGACCTACAGGCCAAAGACCATTGCCTTTTGCCCTATTATAACTGGATAGACTATATCAGTGGTCTCCAAACTGTAGGCCCAAGGGCTGGATGTGGCCCTTTTCTTGATTATTATCCGGCCCTTGGGGCATTATTCCCCCCCCCCACTTACTGTCATCAACAGTGGGGCATAGTTCCTGCTACTGACACCAACAATAGGCCACTAATCTTCTGACCGACACCAACTATGGCACATTATTCCTCCTATTAATATCAATGATGGGGCACTATTTCTCCCAATGATACCAACAATGTGGCACTATTTCTCCCAATGATACCAACAATGGGGCACCATTCCTCTCACTGACACCAATGATGGGGCACTATTACTCCAACTGACACCAATGATGGAGCATTATTCCTCCCACTGACTCCAAAAAAAGGGCACTATTACTCCCACTGACACCAACGATGGGGCACTATTACTCCCCTTAAAACCATTTAAGGGGTATTGTTTAATCCCACTGATGTCAAGACATTTTCTTCTCCCTTTGACCTCAGTCTGCCCCCGCCCCCCCCCCCCCCCTAAAATTTGAAGGACAGTAAACTGGCCCTTTTTTTTAGAAGGTTTGGAGACCCCTGGACTAGATGAGCATTCAGTAAGGCGCAATGGAGAGTAAAACTGAATTGCACAGCAATCCACAAAAAAAACTATTGATTTCCAGTGTACTGCGAAGTGTATTTGTTATGACTACACCCCCATCAGGTGATGGGGGCTCACCTGAGGCTGGGAATTCTAGGCACAGGCCATTTTTCACTAGAGACCCTGAGGGTGGAGATGGGTTTCGCTGCATGCTGGTACAAGATTGAGGCCATTAGGATCGACCCACCAAGGGATCAGTGAGGACAGTGGGGCTGTGGTGCAGAGACTGAAGACCAAAGTGTAGTGGGGACCAAGCAAAGGGTCTTGGCAGGCAGGAAGCAGAGAGGGGTCAGAGTTCCAGGTGGGCAAGGAATAAACAGTAAACTAGGCTGGAGTAGTAGTTCAGGTAGAAGGTCTAGGCAGGCAGCAAGCAGAGAGTTTTTAGACAGTCTAGATCGGCAACAAGGTAGGCAAATGACAAGGCAGGAGACGAGGGAAGGGTCAGGCAATCCAGGGTAGCAAAAAAAGAAAACTAATCTTGGAAAACCCAACCTGAACTGTAAGAAGAGTTCTTATTTACACTTGCTTCAAAATGTGGCATTGGACACGCTTTTTTAAAGCACTCTGAATGGCAATCAAAGCGCCTATCACTAAATAAAATGGTTACCTTGCAGTCCTGTTCACACGTTGCACTTGCTTTGCTTCACTGCAAAATTGATATCCCATGACGCTTTCTTGGTGCTTCAAAGCATCTCCAAAGCCTCCATAGAAGTCTATGACAAAGCTCGGTAGCAGCGCCTTCAGCTTTTGAGGGGCTTTTATTCTGCATTAGCTTTGCTTTGTTTTGGAGGCATTACAGGTATGAGATATCCCAGGATGCATTTGGAAAACAACAAGTTAACTAGAAAGACATCATCAGCAGTCACTTCTGGTTCATGTGTATATATTCTGGAAGTGTCTGGTGCAGACGTCACATCTGGTGTGCAGAAAAGAGCAGCAGGAAGGTGAGCGGGGTCCAGACCAGAGCGGAGCAACTGGTAGACCACACACATGGTGTGCAACATGGGAACACTATAGTGGAAGGTGAGCGAGGACTGGAGAGAGAGGACTGAGAGGAAAAGGATCAGCAGAGCTGGGGGATCGGAGCAGGAGAAACTAGCAATGACTAGACATGTGCAATTCGTTTAGTTCCGAATTCGTTTTTTAACAAATTTTGACGAAGTTTCGGAATTTCCGAATTTTTCAATTTCCGAAATTACGAATTTCCGAATTTCGAATTTCCATATTTCCGAATTTCTGAAATTCCGAAATACGAATTTCTGAATTTTCGAATTTCCGAATTTCGAATTTTTAGTATTTTTGAATTCCGAATTTTTGAGTTCTGAATTTTCGGAATTTGAAAATCCGAAAATTAGAAAATCTGAAAAAAAGAAAGAAAATCGGTAAAATTCGAAATAATAACTAACTATTAAATTATAGGTATTGGAATTTCCTTTCAAATTTGGCTGTTTGTGAACGAGTACAAATTTATCCAAAGTTACGAATTATCTGAAATAACGAATGCCGTATCTAAACGAATGTAACGTAACGATCTAATAATAATAAATAACAATAATAATAATAAAACCTTTTTATTATTATTATTTATTATTAATTTGTTCCATTCCATTTGTTTAGATGCGGCATTCGTTATTTTGGATAATTCGTAACTTCAGATAAATTTGTATTCGTTACGTTCACAAACAGCCAAATTTGAAAGGGAATTCCAATACATAAAATTTAATAGTTAGTTATTTCGAATTTTACTGATTTTCTTTCTTTTTTTCAGATTTTTGAATTTCCGAACTTTTGAATTTGAAAATTCGGAAATTCGAAGTTCGGAAATTCGGAAATCTGAAATTCGGAAATCCGAAAATTTGAAATTCAGAAATCCCGAAATGTTGAAATCCCGAAATTTCGAAATTCGAGAATTCGGAAATTTGAAAATCCGAATTTTCGTATTTCTGAATTTCCGAAAAAAGCAAAAAAACAAATGAAACGAAAACAAACACATTTTTTGTCAGTGCACATGTCTAGCAATGACACACGTGGTGAGCAGCATGGGAGCAATATAGTGGGAAGTGAGTGGGGACCAGAGAAAAAGGATTTTCAGCAAACCAGAGGATCAGCAGACCTGGGGGTTACTACTGAGAAGGGGATCAGCAGAGCCAGGGTGTCACGTACCTGGTCAGAGGACTGAATGCTGAGAGGGCCTTCCTTGCGGCTGAGTGCAGAGCAATCCTGAAAGTGATGACAGGGAATGCTATGCCCAAAGAAGCAGGAGTTGCCAGCTGCAATAGGCTGAAGTGCAGAAGAGATGTACACAATGTAACAGCCGGACGAGCAGGATGCACTGCAGGGCAAGCAGCATGCCTCAGATACACCAGGCGGTGCTTGATAGTAGGGAGAGCCGGGATCAGGGTCAGGAGTCAAGCCAGTAGTCATACATGGGATATCAGCCAGGAGCCGCAGCAAAGAGCTAAATCAAGAACGAGCCGGGTCATACACTGGAAGTCAGGCAGCAGCGGAGTCAGGAGAGTAAGCTGAAGTCATGCACTAGTGATTAGGCAGAAGAAAAGTCGATAGAACAAGCCAAGGGTCAGAAGCCAGGAATTGAGACAAGAGGTCAAAGGCAAGCTGGGACAGTAACAGGAAATTTAGTAACAGCAGAAGCAGAACACAGGAACAAGCTGAGGATCATCCAGCAACTTGTGGATCAGACTGCTGACTTTAAATAGGCCACTGGGCGCCAGGATCTGTCACGCATTGCATGCGCCGTGGCGCATGCACGATTGCGCATCAATATTCGCAGCCATTATGCGCATTCGCACTGGCAAGCGCCCAAGTGCCCGTAATCTGTGATCCTGTTGAGTGTTGGCAGAGGTGCCAGTTCTTCTGCGAACCATTCTTTGACATGGGGATACGACTGAGTGGGGTTGTTGGGAGTGCTACTGAGCAGGGAATCTGCTGAACGAGGGTACTGATAAGCTGGGGATCTGCTGAACAGACTGAGCTGGGGTTCTACTGGTCACCTTTAAGGACCGAGTCTCTTTCTGAGATTTGTTGTTTACAAGTTAGGTTTTTTTGCTAGAAAATTACTTAGAACCCCCAAACATTATACATTTTTTTCTAACACCCTAGAGAATAAAATGGCGGTTGTTGCAATACTTTCTGTCACACCGTATTTGCGCAGTGGTCTTACAAGCTCACTTTTTTTGGAAAGAATACACTTTTTTGATCTGAAAAGACAACGGTAAAGTGAGCCCAATTTTTTTTATATCGTGAAAGATAATGTTACGCCGAGTAAATTGATATCCAACATGTCATGCTTCAAAATTGTGCCCGCTCGTGGAATGGCGACGTTTAAAAAATTCTACAGGTTGCATGTTTTGAGTTACAGAGGAGGTCTAGGGCTAGAATTATTGCTCTTGCCATACCGATTGCAGCGATACCTCACATGTGTGGTTTGAACACCGTTTTCATATGTGGGCGCTACTCATGGGTGTGATGGGGCGTGTTAAAAATGTTTTATTTTTTTTTCTTATTTATTTTACCTTTTTGTTTTTTATTTTTACACTGTTCTTTAAAAAAAAAAAAAAAAACTGTGTCACTTTTACAATGTAAAAGTAAACATCCCTTGTAATAGAAAAAAAGCATGACAGGACCTTTTAAATATGAAATCTGGGGTCAAAAAGACCTCAGATCTCATATTTGCACTAAAATGCAATAAAAAAAAAAAAATTTGTCATTTAAAAAAATACAAAAAAAATGTCCCTTTAAGAGCTATGGGCAGAAGTGACGTTTTGAGGTCGCTTCCACCCTGCAATGATATGGAGACGGGTGGGGGCCATCTTCCCCTCACTCGTCTCCATGTCACACAAGGGGAAACATCCGATTGCCTTTTACCGCTGCCGAAGGCTCCGGTAAGCGGCGGAGGGCACCGGAGCACGACGGGAGGGGGGGCCTCTCCAACGCCGATAAAAGTGATCTTGTGGCGATTTCGCCACAGAGACCACTTTTATCTTGAAGCTAGCTGCTGCCATAACAACGATACTCCTCTTCAAAGTACCGATGCACAGTGGAACCTCGGTTTGCGAGTAACGGGGTTAACGAGCGTTTCGCTAACCCGAGCACTGTATTTCTAAAAATCCTAACTCTGTTTGCGAGTGTTGTCTCGCAAAATGAGCAGGATTCAGGCCAAAAGCGGTGTGCAGTACCGCTTTTGGCCTGAGGTGGCCTGAGGTGGCCGATCGGCGCTGTTCGGAAATACATGGAAAGGCCCGAGGACAGTTCGACTGACCTCGGCAAACCTCGGAAAGGCTCGTGAACGGAGTCTTTCCGAGGTTTGCCAAGGTCCGCCGAAGTGTCCCTCGGGCCTTTTCGGCCGTTTCCGAGGCTCTCCGGCGCCCCCCCGCCTCTGGCCGCATGCGGTATTGCATCCCATTGAAGTTAATGCGGAACAAATTATTTTCGTTTTCATTGACTTCAATGGGAAAACTCGCTTTGATATGCGAGTACATTGGATTACGAGCATACTCCTGGAACGGAGTATGCTCATAATCCGAGGTTCCACTGTATAACGACGGTGGGCGGTCCGGAAGTGGTTAAAACAAATAGAAAATCAATACACACACAGGGCATTTGCCAAGCTTCATTAAAATTTCAAAAAAAAGCATCACTGAAGCATCAAAAACACATCAAAAAAGCAGTAGGCTCTTTGATGGGTGTTGAGGTCGAAGCAAGTGTAGAAGATACTTTACAAGGAAATCCAGATCTGTAAAGTGCAAGAAGAGCTGGAATGAGCCTGGGAATGAACAATGACTGAACAGAGCTGGACACAGCAGTAACGAGCAGTGCCTAAGCAGAGCTGGAAACAGAATTTTAATTGGTTACTATAGGCTAATGCACTTTTCTTATTACTTTATTGAAGTAGCCTCATTAATCTGTACAGCATGGGTGTACCTCGATTGTAATTTTGTTTTTGTTGGTTGCAGCTGCTGGTCCTTACTGGGTTATTCCGCAGGAGCCCAGGATTTATCTCTGGATAGAAGCGGTTGTGTTTATCATGGGGTAGTCCAGCATGAGCTAAACCACGCCTTGGGAATCGATCATGAGCACAGCCGAAGCGACCGAGACTCGTACGTCAAAATCCTATGGCAAAACATTGAACCTGGTAAGATTCATAATGGCAGCTTCATTAAACGTCAAAATCCATTTATGTCAAACTTTACTGGTACTAGAGTGGAAAGACACTCAAAATATTAGTAGTGTGTATTGTATCTATTCACAAATATCTTTGCTGAATTGTCTTTGCTGAAACATTCCAAGAGGTGGACACGTTTCGTATCAATTAGCTTCTTCAGGACCTTTACATCTCTTTGAGGCAAAGATGTAAGTGTAGCCAGGTCCCAGGCCTCCTCTAGTCTAATGAGCATCTTCAGAGCCAAGAACGGCTGACCTTCTTCCGTACAGAATGGGTTGTGAGGCATAGTGGGTGTAATGCAAGATAGATTCATGGGTGCCAGACACTTCTTGAATGCAAAGAGATTTTATTTCTCTTGAACAGAAATGTGGGAGAGATTGTTAGGGCCAAGACAACCTTAAGCAGTTGCTTAATTGGCAGACTCCGAGACTTCTACAGGAGAATAGCCATGCAGGGAAAGGCTTCCAGCAAGACGCCACATCTGCATGTGCAGGAATGCTGTCTCCTAACAGTTTCTAACACAAGGTGTAATAGTTTCTTCAATTCCTTCACTTCCACTACAATCACTTCTTGTAGTTCTTCAACCCACTGAGCTCCCATTCTCTCTCACTAGACTTGACAATTCACTGCCACTGAATCCCTTGAGCTCCTCCAAACTTAACGGTAGTATCTTCCTCAAGCGTCACCCCTGCCTCTCTGCTGGGTCCCTAGCTTGGCACTCCAGATACCCCTCAAGCTTCACCTCACTGACCTGCTTTGGTCCCTGGCTTGACACACAAGGCTGATCTACAAGCGTCACCTCCACTGGCTGGGTCCCTGGCTTGATACCCACTGAAGTTTCCCGATTCTTCACCGTCCCCAGTTGGTGAGAATTCTGCTCCGGTACTTGCTTCAGCTACTCACCATGGTCCCTGGTAACAAGGTGGATGGCCCCTTAGTGACGCCAACTTCCCCTCTACCACCGACCACAACAGGTTCTCCGGCCGGCCAAGCCGTCACTTTCTGGTTGGAGTACAAGCCCAACCCTACGCTGCTCTCCTGCTTCTGGATAGTCCCCCAGACAGCCTAGCAGCCAGATGTGCCCGGGATAGGCCCAAACTCCCACCTAGCAGCCTGGACAATACAACACACGTCCACCTAGACAGCCTTCCAGGTGGCATAGAACACCGATCACCTGACTACCCAAATATATAGGCTCTCCCAGCAGGCCAAGGGTTCAATAAAACCCCTGCCCATTGGCTGGGATACTCCATATACTCATTATCTGACCTTGCATTGCCCTTGTCTTATCTAATGCCACCAAGTGCCTAGTGGCAAAAGAGAAAAGTACAGCAATTACAGACTTAGGTTATAATCAATTGATCCCTAACAATGGGCCAAGGCAGCTATACTTGGCAGGTACATTTAGGAGCAATCCTGCCTAAACATAAGGGTGCTACATAAAGGTCTTGAAAAAGCTAATTGATGTGAAATGCTTCAACCTCTTGTGATATTTCAGCAAAGACAATCCAACAAAGATATTTATGAATAGATACAATATACACTATATTACCAAAAGTATTGGGACACCTGCCTTTACTTTACACTCACATAAACTTTAATGGCATCCCAGTCTTAGTCCGTAGGGTTCAATATTGAGTTGGCCCACCCTTTGCAGCTATAACAGCTTCAACTCTTCTGGGAAGGCTGTCCACAAGGTTTAGGAGTGTGTCTATGGGAATGTTTGACCATTCTTCCAGAAGAGCATTTGTGAGGTCAGGCACTGATGTTGGACGAGAAGGCCCCCCCTCTCCTGCCATAAATCCAGGTCCATAAATAATGGGGACATCAAGACAAATCTAATCTTTTTGGCTCTATACACCACCACAATGGATTTGAAATGAAACAAACAAGATGTGCTTTAACTGCAGCCTTTCAGCTTTAATTTGAGGGTATTTACATCCAAATCAGGTGAACGGTGTAGGAATTACAACAGTTTGTATATGTGCCTCCCACTTTTTAAGGGACCAAAAGTAATGGGACAGATTAACAATCATCCATCAAACTTTCACTTTTTAATACTTGGTTGCAAATCCTTTGCAGTCAATTACAGCCTGAAGTCTGGAACGCATAGACATCACCAGACGCTGGGTTTCATCACTGGTGATGCTCTGCCAGGCCTGAATAGAAAAACCTTCCCCCTGTTATTATACTGATGTCTGGAATGGATCCTTGCTCCGTGGAGAATCAGTGATCTATTTGCAAAGGTCTGACACACCCCTGCTGAGTCATCGGCAGAGTTCTCCAATCAGAAAGGAGTATAATCTTTGTAAGGGTCAGGGGCATATTGGACCTTTGCAGTGAGACCACTGCTTACACACAGAGAGTAAAGCTTCCACTCTGCAACATGCTGGTAGGAACAGGCTTTTTCACTCAAGCTGTGGCTGCTTTAGAATGAAAATGAACTTTAGGACATTGAACATAATCTTACCAATCATAAGTAACTTTTTTTTTTCTTGCAGACTACAACGCCAGCTTTGAGAAACATAATACCAACAACCTAAACATGCAATACGATTACACCTCTGTAATGCATTATGGAAAGTAAGTATGCCATTTATAGCTTACCTTATTTTGTTGCTAAAACACAGATTTTTTTTTTTTTTTCCAACAAAGTTTTTTATTGTAAATCAGAATGCGTACAAGTCATATCATTTGCACATATTTATACATGTATACATTGCAATGTAATTGTACGTAAAGTAAAGATGTTTACATACATGAATGGTCTGTAGTACGTTGCTTCTGATGTTCACTATTGATACTATCGTTTAATGTAGGGTATGATTATAGTATTTTCATTGAGGGGAGTTATTTCTCCAGTGGAAAGAAATTTACAGTGGTCATGAGCAGGTTTCCGAGTCCTGTAGCCATCGATCCCATATTCTGTTGTATTTGTCTGGGCACCCTCTATTGATATATATCACCCGTTTATATGGGAGTGTCCCATTTACCTCTGCTTTCCATTCTTTAGTCTCGGGTGGTAAGGAACGCATCCATTTCCTGGCTATTATCTTTCTGCATGAGAACAGGGTCTCCTGCAGAAATACCTTGGTGTATTTTTCCAGTGGGTTCGGGAACACACCTAACAGGCATTGTTTGGGGTCCAGTGCCACAGGTGAGCCCATATTGTCGTGAAGGAAGGTCACTATCTGTTTCCATAGGCCCTGTATCTGTGGGCATGACCAGAGGAGATGGTAGAACGAACTCTCTGTGGACTTACACATGGGACACAATGTTGAGCAGTTATGTTTGTATCTGGCTATCCTATGCGGGGTTAAGTATGTACGGTGTATTATATTTAATTGTGTCAACCTATCTGACAGCTTGGGAGATACTTCTTTACATGTGTCCAATGCTTCTTCCCATTCCTCATCTGCTAGGTTACCCAGATCCCTTTCCCAGCGGGATTTGAGGCCGTATGCTATTTTTGTGGCTATTGGGATAGTGAGCATGTTATAGAAACAGGAGATTAATTTTTTTGGGTCTATGTCTTTTATGATTGCTATTAGAGGATTGGGGGCTGACTGTAGTGGGAGTTGTGAAAATTGTGCCTGTATTGCGTGTCTCAATTGGAGGAATCTGAATACCATATTGCTGGCCAGATGGAATTCCTCTTTAAGGGTGTCAAAATTTTTAAGGGTTCCGTTTGACCAGATATGGTGCAAGTAGAGTACACCCCTCTCCATCCAGGGTCTCGGGTCTTGGATATTGTGGAGCTCTGGTAGGCCTCTGTTACACCATAAGGGAGTGAAGTCGTTATGTCTGGGTATATTGAGTTTGTTATTTGCGAGTTCCCAGATGCGTCTATATTGGTACAACAGGGATGTTTTGTGTGTGTTACCTTCGTTGGTCCTAGTGCCCATGGTGATAGCATATATGGAATCTGAGATTCCTTGGGCCCATTGTGGGCAGAGTAGCATCCGGAATCTTTCACTGTCCACCTTATCTAAATGGTAAAGTTGGGAGAGTTGGGACGCAATATAGTAATGATTAAGGTCTGGAAGTGCTGTACCTCCCATGTTTGTTGGGTTTTTGAGGGTTTGCCATGCAATCTTGTGTCTGTTTTTCCCCCACACAAAGGGCTTGAGAAGGGACTCCATTATTTTAAAGTGTTTTAGGGGTATGTATGTTGGGGTATGCCAAAGTATATATAATATTTTAGGGAGTAGTATCATTTTTATTAGGTTGATGCGGCCCCATACTCCTAAAGGTAGTCTAGTCCACGATTGTGTTTTAGTTTTAATAAGGGAATATAATGGTTTGATGTTGAGTGTTATATAGTCTGCTGGGTTTTTGGAGGTATTTATTCCTAAGTATTTAATTGTGTCTACTCTTTGTAATGGCAGGGTGGCTTGGAATTCTGTGAGTGGGAAAGTGTCTACTGGTAAAACTTGGGATTTCCCCCAATTTATTTTAAGGCCCGAGAATTTCCCAAATCGTTCAATTGTCTGAAGAGCCCGGTGGAGGGAAGGACCTGGGTCCGCCAAATAGAGTAATGTGTCATCAGCGTACATGCTGATTTTTTCTGTGAGGGTTCCAGTTTTTAATCCTATGATCTCTGGGTCTGTCCGGATAGAAATCGCCAGTGGTTCCGCAGCCAGAGCATACAATAGTGGGGACAACGGGCAGCCCTGTCTCGTGCCTCTGTGGAGGTCGAACTTCTGAGACGGCCATCCATTTGCCACCACTTTGGCTGCGGGATTCTGGTATAGTAATTGTACCCATTGAATGAAGTTTGGACCAAAACCATATCGTTCCAGACAGCACCAGAGGTATCCCCACTCAACCGAGTCGAAAGCCTTGGCTGTATCAAGGGTGACTATCACTCTTGTGCCTACATTCTCATGTATAGCCTGCAGGTTTATAAATAATTTCCGTAGGTTGAAGGAAGTGTTACGTCCCGGCATGAAACCTGCCTGGTCAGCATGGATAAGGTTGAGTATCGCTTGATTGAGTCGCATGGCTAGAATTTTGGCCAGAATCTTAATATCAGCCTGTAGTAACGAGATAGGGCGGTAGGATTCCGGGTGACCCAAGTCTTTTCCCGGTTTAGGTATCAAGACAATTGTGGCCTCGCTCATAGAGGATGGGAGGGTGAATTGTTGAAACATGGCATTATAAAGGGTAAGCAGTTTGGGGGTGATAATTTCGTTGTAATGTGAGTAAAATTCTATGGGTAACCCATCGGAGCCAGGGGATTTAGATTTGGCAAAACTTGCGATTGCGGTGTCTATTTCTTCTTTAGTGAGAGGGGCTTCTAGAAGCTCCCTTTGTTCAAGCGTGAGTTGAGGGAATGTTACTCCTTCCAGAAAGGGGATCATATCGTCTGATCCCTCTTGGGTCCTAGAATTGTATAAGTCCATAAAGAACTCCCTAAATTTAGATGACACAACAGGAGGGTCTGTGATTTTTTGTCCCTGTGGGCTATGAAGCGCAATTACCACTGGGGGTTTGTCCTCATTTCGAGCTAGAAACGCCAGGAGTTTTCCAGCTCTCTCACCCTGCTCAAAATACTTCTGTTTAGCAAAAAATAATTTCTGTCTTGCTTTTTCGTATTGGAGTTGGTTCATGATCCTAGATTGTAGTTTTAAGTGGGAGGCATTAGCTTGGGATGGGTCATTTTGATATGTGTGTTCTATGCGTGAGAATTCAGTCTCCGCCTTCTCATATATATCTGATGAGTTCGCTTTGATCTTGTTGATGCGAGTTATTAGGGAAGCCCTGGCGTGTATTTTGAAAGTTTCCCAAACTATCAGGAAAGAGGCAGAGTCTGTGTTTTCTCGGAAGAAGGTCTCCCATTCGGCTGACAAGTCATCATCCTCTGGCAACAGCGTCAGCCAAAACGGGTTAAGGCGCCATGAAGTTGGTGGTTTATCTATATGGAAGGTGAGGGTGATCCAATATGGAGTGTGGTCCGAGAGCAGTCTAGGACCAAACTCTGTCTCAAGGAGACGTGCTAACAGATTTTGGGATATAAAAATAAAATCAATTCTTGACATGGTATTGTGTGTTGCTGAGAAGCAGGAGTATTTACGCGTGTGTGGGTGTTTATGCCTCCAGGTGTCTATCAAGTGAAAGGGTGAGAAAAGCCTGGCTAGTTTAGTATCTTTGGGGGGGTTTGTAGCAAGTGGAGTTGGTCTCAGTCTGTCCAGTTCCTCATTAAGTGTACTATTGAAATCTCCCATCCATATTGTCTGAGCTGTTGGGTATTTTGCTATAAAGGAGATTCCCTCTAGTAGTATGGAAGTGGAAAATGGGGGAGGGACATAGACTGCCAGGATCAAGAAGGGTTCCCCGTGCAATTTAGCGGATATAAATATATATCTACCTTGTGGGTCAGTGTGTAGCTCGCATAATTCAAAGTGCACTGTTTTTGCAATAAGTACCGAGACACCTCTCGAGTGTGTTGTATGGGTCGAGTGGAATGCCCAACCCACCCACGGGCGACGCAGTGTCATCTGGAGTCTACCCTCTATGTGGGTCTCAACCAGGGTCACCACATCCGCTCTTTGCTTTTTAATAAATGCGAGGGCTGCCGCCCGTTTAATTTTATCACGTAATCCCCTCACGTTCCATGTAAGGAACTTCAGTGATATTCTAGGCATTGTTGTTTGTGTCTATATATTGGTATGCTGATGTAGCTTTTAGCCCCATTGTGGCGAGGCGATGTAGGATGGTTAAATAGCAGAGATGGGTGATAAAACATATTGTATTTGTCCAGTAGACACCTGATGGAACCGGGACGTGTTGGTGTTATAGATATTGCAGTTAAAGTGTGCACATTTAAGTTCAGTTTTTCAGCTCCCCTTTTCCGCTCCCCCCTCCCAGCAACGTCCCCACCCCAGTTAGTGCTAGCCTGCATCAGTAACAGATTTTTCTTTATGTTTTTGCATCTGATAGTGTGATAGAAGAAGAAATAATAAAAGGGCAATAAATGAAATGGGACGGACTTCTGTGCACTCAGCCTGAGGCTCCCTTTCCTTAGAAGAAACAGAACTGAAAGTATCAGGCTCCTAATACATCTGCAATATAACATGCTATGGGTAGCAGTTGAGCACCAGTTAAACGTAGGGTATGGAATTGTCACACACAGGTTAACCGGAGCACTTGTAGTTGAATCTGGCTTTTTAGTTTCCCCCTCCCCCTCCCCCTCCCCTGATGCATATTCTCTCCAATTGGTCTCGGTGTGTATGCATGACAATGCTTTCCCTATGAACCCAGACTTGACGCTATATTGAAAGGTAACATATTTATATAGAAACGGGAGTTGTAATAGAATATGTTTTTGTGATTTCGATCTACACCCTTCTTTCCTTGATTGGAAAAAAGCAAAAATGGTTATATTCTTTTTGGTTATGTGATGTGACTCACTGCATGCAGCGTCTGAACACCAGTGAAACAAATGGTATGTCAGCGCCGTACGCTTGAACATTAAAACACTTACATTGAAATTCAACTTGTAGGTTTCCCCTCCCCCCTCCCCCCTCCCTGCTTTGCATCTTCCCCAACTGATGCTAGCATTCACCCATAACAAAACTTTCTGTACAGTCTCGGCCCTGACGGCATATTGAAAGAAAAAATAATGAAAGTAAAGTACTTGAAGTAGGATGATTGTCTGCGCACCTCTAAACTTCTCCTTCCGTGGAAGAAGAGACACAGAGAGGGCTAACCTCTCTTCACTCAAGTGTGTAACTGGAGTTTGCACATTATCAAGGTTGGTGCTGTTGTGGTATTTTCTTCTTAGGCCGCCAGTTCCAGACTTGTATGGGGGCAGAGTACGCTGCACTCTGCTTGTGGACTGTAGGACTGCAGCAGTCCAGAGCTCCATTGAAATGTAAAAGTAATGAGTGTAGTTCGATCATTTAGGGATTTGTCCCAGGAAAGTTCCAGCATTGTGTCTCAGAAATGATCCGCAGGATACAAACTGGATCTAAGCCCACACAGGAGAGTATACGTAGATATTTGTGTAGGCACTGTGTCTCTCTACCCCTTGGGCTATTCTTCACAACGGTAACAACTGGTGAAGTAAATAGGGGTAGGTGTTCAGTGGAAATTGATAGTGGGTTGTTGTTGCAACTATTTCAGGGGTGTGCATGTGAAAGATTAACGTATGATTACATACTCACAGACACTTTAATCCGCCTTCTCCAGGTTGCTTCTGCGTTCCAACCAGGCCATCAGCTCAGCGGGATCTTCAAAAAAGGAAACACGGCCGTCGTGTTCCACTCGGAGACGCGCTGGAAACAGCATGGCATATTTCATGTTGAGGTTTCTAAGCTTGCGCTTTGCTTCCATGAAATTTTGTCTGCGTCGCTGCACCTCCGCCGAAAAGTCAGGGAACACCGCAATTTTTACGTTGCCTAGGGGGATGTTGCCCCTTTCCCTTGCAAGTCGCAGGGCAGCGTCTCTATCCTTGTAGTTGAGCATTTTAGCTATAAAAGTACGTGGTGGGGCTCCTTGTGGCGGCGGTCTGGCGGGCATGCGGTGGGCTCTTTCAACTGTCAGCATGGGGGAGAAGGCCTCTCTACCGTAGGTCTTGATGAGCAATTGCTCCAGGAAAAGCGTGGGGTCCTTACCCTCAGCCCCCTCCGGCAGACCAATGAGGCGGAGGTTACATCTCCTGCTTCTGTTCTCAAGGTCTTCTTGCTTGGAGAATAGTTGTTGGATTTGCTGCTTCATGTGGTGCACCTCCGTTTTCATTGGGGGAATGGTGTCCTCCATGTCACTGATGCGGGTTTCGGTTTCTTTAACACGGTCTCGGAGTTTGTGGAAGTCTTGTCTAATCAAGGATATATCTACCTTGACTTCTTCTATCTGTGAGGCAAGTGATGTTCTGCAGAGGGTTATTGCTTCCAGCAGCTTTTCTGTGTCTCCCGATGTGCGCTCCTCACCATGTGCAGCGTCGCCGTCATTTTCTGCCTGTTCCTCCTTGTCTTGTCGGCGGTATTGATCTAGTTTAGATGCGGCGGTTTTCTGAGCCTTCGATGGCGACATGATGTCCAGCTGTTAGGGTATCTGAGGAAATGGGGACAGGAGCTGATCTTGCTGTGTCAGTGTGTGAGGTATTACCCCTCCTTTCTCAGAGATGTTGGCAGACTGGAGCTATGCCCTGTGAGACACAGAGGGCCGAGTAGGTACTATTTGGAGGGGAAGAGCAGGGCCGTAGGCTGTGTTACAATACAGGCAGAGGAGGTAGGTGTACCAAAATGGCCGCCGGTCATAGCCTAGAGGTCTAGGCCGCAATCCAGGCCGTTCTCCCTGGGCCTTTGATGATTATGTGGGTTAGTAATCAGGGGGATGGGTGCAGTCCCGTTCTCCCAGGGGGTTATCCCGCAGCCAGGTACCTGTGTATTGATGCAGGCTTCAGGCAGGGCCGCAGACAAGGAGGACCAAGATGGCCGCGACCTCCGGTGGTAGGCCGAAGCCGCGGTCTAAATTTAATGTGCCGCCGGACGGGAGATCGCCGCTCCGTTCGGGCCGTCACGCGCTCTTTCTCCGCGGGAGCCGGATAGTTCTGCTCCAGATGTCCCAGGGACACAATCCAGCCTGTTTGTTAGTGCAGGATGTCCAGGATTAATGAGGATTAGGAGTGGTGGACGGAGCTCTGTGTCTATACGTCCTACTCCATGCTGCGTCAGGCCACGCCCCCTGCTAAAACACAGATTTGAATGAAATTTGCAGTGCTGCTCTAAGGTGAGACAGAGATCTCCCAACCGCTTGCCGTGAATGTTTCTGGCATCAGTGCTCCATTCAGAAGTGTGAGAGCATTATCAAAGAGAAGAAAGAGTGCCGCTCACCAACCCAGTGTATTAGTATGTAGATGAATTTGGCCTCAGCCAGCACCGCTCCAGCCACGCCTCCCCTGACATGTTTCGCCCCAGTGAGCCAGAGGGACGTGGCTGGAGAGACGCTGGTTGAGGGCACATTTATCTACATCATGGGTGCTCAACCTGTGGCCCTCCAGCGATTGCAGGAACTACAAGTGCCATCATGCCTCTGCCTTTGGGAGTCATGCTTGTTGTAACTGTCAGCCTTGCAATTCCTCCTAGGACTTGTAGTTCCGCAACAGCTGGAGGGCCACAGGTTGTGTGCTCTGCTCTCCTGTTTAGCGTGGTCAGTTTTTAATAGGGAAGCATTGGGACTGGCAGGAACAACCAGGGATTTCACACAAAGGAAGCAATACAAAGAGAACAGGATACATTTTCATACAAGTACATGGTACAGCAGCCACATATCAGGAATATTAAATGTTGGTTTTACATATACTTTAGGTCATAGAGAACGTTTTTTGTTTTGTAACCTTCCATTAAAATAAAACGCATGTTTCTGAATTGAACCCTCACTGTATTGGTATGTTTCTGTTTACAGATTTGCGTTCACTACTGACTACCGCCTACAGACCATTCAGCCCATCCCTGACAATGGTATCAACATTGGACAGAGAACAGGATTGAGCAACCTGGATGTGGCCAAGATCAACAAACTCTACAGCTGCAGTAAGTTTATCGGAAACGTCTGCGTAATAGCAATCAGTATTGGCGTGGGATCGATTAAATTGTATGGTCATTTTCGGAAAAGCAAGCTGGTTTAAAGTAGTTCACAAAATTTCTTATAGCTAGCATATAGCTTTGGGTCTTAGATTTGAGGGACACTAATGGTATAGGACACTGGTGAGGAAGATAGAACAAGCAGGAGATACAACTGCAAAAACACACACAGGAGGGTGCAAACGCCAAGTGCATTGCCACTATACATATAAAACAGTTGCATATGGTTGCAGTTGCAGAGCTATAACTCTGTTTTAGCTCTGAGGAAAGTGGCGTGTCCCCTAAAACGCATAAGCTTTCCAACTGTATGGTACACGGCCCGATGACATCGCCTACGGTTGGAGTTGTTATGTGATATGCTTGTTGTCACTTATGTTTGTGGGTATGCAATGGTTTTTTAGTATTTAATAAAGTTGCATTGTGGTAATGCACTAGGTGTTTGCGCCCTCCTGTATGTTTATTTTTGCAGTTGTTTGAAGATTTCCAGATCTGGGGAGGGCTGCATCGGATTAAACATTATGTGTGAACACCATTAAGAGTACCTCTATTTCTGAGTGTTTTTGAGACTTAAGCAGGAGATACAAAACCCATACTGCTAACCTACTTTCAAAAGTAAATTGGAATACCTGGTTTTGTGAGAACTGGTTTCGGTGAACCGAAAACGTATTGAGTCTCCATTGCTCTAACATGTAGAAAAATAAAAAAAGTAGCCATTTCTTCTTATAAAGCCACTGTTGATGGTGGTCATAAGCCTGGTATGGCACCTACTGACTCCCAAATTAAGGTAGGGGCGAGCAGACAGGAAAGTTTGGTGTAGAAACTCAGCTGTTTGTATATTGGAAGACCCTCAGAAACTGGGACAAAATTATGAATAGTGTGATAATGCACAACCATGTCACGGTACGAAGAGGATTCGTGGCACCTAGGGTTCTCATACATACAAGGTGAAGAGTTCCAAAATGCATGTTCCATAAGGAGGAAACTGGATCTTTAGTTTCCTCTGGGAATTGTAAATCCTGGATTGGAGCCTGGAGGCTTGGGTGGGATGAAGCCTCCAGTCCTGGGTCCATGGTTTTCCAACACTAGCAGGTATGAACAGGGTTTTTGGTATGGGAGATGACTACCCAAGAGACTCTGCCCTTGTTTGTAACTTGGTTCTTCTTCCTATTTTTCTACAGATGTCTGCTCCTCCGTATTGTCCGATGCCACAGGTGTTTTCTACTCTGCCTCCTACCCTTCAAATTACCCAAACAACTACAACTGTACCTGGCTCATCCGACTGCCATACAGCCAGGTAATCATTCCTACTTGATGCACTTTATGTTAAAGTTAAACGCTACGCATATAAATGTCTTTGTCATAGAGTTAGAACTAGGGATGAGCTGAACTGAACTGGGGACTGTCACCGCCACAAGAGGAGAGGGAAGATCTTTAAATGGGGACACCTATGTTGGAAAGCTACTTCAGCTGTGACTCTTACCGGGCAGGATCTGCTGGAAACATGGCTGGGCATTTATTGTTTCATTGGAACAACAGGAACACAGAGACAGGAAATGACATCATAACAATGTCCCTTCCACTGGGAAGAACATGCAACCATTAAAGTGGAATTACTGTCTAACCATAACAATTCTTAAAAATGCCCCCCCTCCTTCTACATATCCTGCCTACCCTATGTAAAAAAAAAAATGAAAGTGTGATGTAGGGCACTCTTGTAGGAGCCACTGGTGAACGTCCTATTCCCCCAGTTAGATTACTCACAGCCAGGCACACAGCATTTCCTTCACACTTCCACTGGCTCAAGGGAATAGTCTAGGGGGGTCTTTTTTTAGTTTATTTGAACATAGAACTCAGATGGGGATGAGGGGAGCATGGGATACCACAATAAACTGTAGGACCCCTTAGCTTTCAAAAAAGGGATGTCCCACAGAATCTCTATGCTGATGTTGACTAGTGCCCCTTCCAGAGATTAAAAGCTACACAGTCACTGCCCTTCCAAAACTAAGGTCATTTACTCACACAGCCATAGGATCATTGTTTGCCTCCTTCCGATATCCACCAGGCTCCTCTAAGTGAGAAAGATGTAGACTCACACCACCATAGGACAGCTTGACTCTTTCCCAACAACTTTCTCTTGGCTCTCTCCTGTGAGCTTTTCCAGACCCAACTTGATCCCAGGACTTAAGCTTGTGAATAGGTTCCCAAGCTACGCCTAGTATTCTGCCCCAGGGGATGGGTCTCCTACAGATGGGTCTCCTCCAGCAGGACTGGACCCTGTCACCACCCCCAGAATTCATGGCCATTGTTGACCACTCCCTGACACAGGGGAGCCGAAGCTGTGGGATCACGTGATCGAACCAGAACAGGATGAAAAAAGGTAAGTATACAGATATTTTTTTATATAGGGTAGGCAGCATAGATAGAAGGAGAGGGAGGGAACATTTTTATAAAATAGTTATGGTTAGGCAGGAATTCCACTTATTGCTAGCATTTTTAGTGTTAGATGAATTTTTGTATTCAGCACATTTGTGTATTTAATCTAAAAGACAAGTGTCTATGTCCATTATTATACTTATAAATCTCCTTTTAGGTACTCTTGCAGTTTAAGGCGTTTGATGTGCAGAACTCTGTTGGGTGCACATCAGATTACATCAGGGTGTTTGATGGTCCCAGCAGGACATACCCATTGCTGCTGGACAGATCATGCGGCTCCGGACAGATGCCCTCTCTGGTGTCCTCTGGCTCGGTGATGCTGGTGGAATTCGTCACAGATGGGTCAATTACAGCCACTGGATTCAAAGCCTCATACAGCACAGGTACAGCACAGAATAGACGTACAAAAAAACATTCTAAAAACAGCGACATTCAACATGGGAGGAATGGGTACCTTTTGTCTTAAGGAGAAAAGCAAAACCAACTGGACCTTTTATTGTAAGGACATATTTCTGTGGGCTAAAGAAAGTGGACCACACAAAATGTGCCATGGTACTGCATTGAATAATGGTCATGGTTAAAGGTGGGTGTTCCCAAAGGACATGGTTTATTGGGACATGGCTTTTCAACTCTTCCAGTATGAACTTCAGCATTCGGTCATAAGACATCTCATAGCCACAAAGGAAATTGGTGCTGGACCACTTCCCTCTGCAAGACACTCCAGTAGATACACTATATTGTCAAAAGTTTTGGGACGCCTGCCTTACACGCACATGAACTTTAATGCCCCCCCAATCTCAGTCTGTAGGGTTCAATATTGAGTTGGCCCACCCTTTGCAGCTATAACAGCTTTAACTCTCCTGGGAAGGCTGTCCACAAGGTTTAGGAGTGTGTCTATGGGAATGTTTGACCATTGTTTCAGAATTCGTGAGGTCAGGCACTGATGTTGGACGAAAAGGCCTGGCTCGCAGCCTCCACTCGAATTCATCCCAAAGGTGTTCTGTCAAGTTGAGGTCAGGCCAGTCAAGTTACTCCACCCCAAATTCGCTCATCCATGTCTTTATGGGCCTTGCTTTGTGCACTAGTCATGTTGCAAGTATTGGAAGTATTAACAAATGACTTAGCACCAAAAAATTATATTTGTTCTGTATTTTCTAAAAGGGGCAGTATTGTGAGATGGGTAGGTGTGGAACTAAAGGTGTGGTGCTATGAGGTGGAGACAAGGGATGACTCTGAAGGTAGGGGATTCCTGCACCTTATATCTGAGAAAAAAATCCCTGCTCATATGCATGCAAGCACATTGCTCTTCTGATCTGCATAGTTGCCCACCAGTGGCCCAGAACCTACTGAAGGCAGGTTAAGCATAACAGCCCAGCAAGTAGCATTATCAGAAGGTCAGAACTGGAAGCTTCCATACTGCTCTAATGGCATGTTAAATTTAAAGTAAACCTAATTTAAGAGACATGTAGGGGCCTTCTTGCTTGACATTCTCTGCCCTCGGTACTTTCTCAAATATACACAATTGTCATACTTTTATTCCTTTCAGTGAGATGCGGCAGGACTTTGGTCAACTCCACTGGGACCGTATTTAGCCCTGGCTATGAACAGCATCAAAATTACCCTGCTTATAGTGACTGCATTTGGACAATTATCGCTCCTTTGGGATACAAGGTAAGAAAAGCTTCACCATATATTATATACACCATTGGAAGCATCTTGTTATAACCTGTTGATCTTGTCAGAAGTTCAGATATGTCCCGTGTCTCCTGCACATTATCTCAAAGAGCCCTATTTGTTCTTACGCTGGACTGCATAAAGATTAGCCTTTAGACTGTAGAGATCTGAGAGTTGGAATTTTTGAGTAATTTAGCAAAAGATATTGGGCAGGGCTGACACCACTCAGTCAGCGAAAATGCTGTGTGTTGTCAACCGGGCTTACATGCCCCCAGGACCAGTGGCATCAACATGGCAAACACTATAATCAGGCACTGAAGCCCAGCCCAACCATTGCATTGCACATAGCTGCAAGCATAAAATGAAAGTGCGTTGATACTTTGCACCCCTACATCAGACAGGCTAGACAGGCGTTTAGCAAATTTTTTCTGCTGGAGAGACATATTAAAATTCATATTTTATGTCTGAAGTATATTTAAAAGAGAAGTATGGGAATTCCGTTTTTTTTAAGAATCATACTTACCTAGGTGGATGCATTCTATGCATGAAGGTAAAATAACCTTCAGTGTGCAGCTCCACCCCCCCAATGCTTGCCTGAGCCCAATCTCGATCCAGCAATGTGCACAAGAGCAGTGGCTCTCCCGGCCTTCTGTTTTCTCATTGTCACAGAAACAGTAGCAGGAGCAATTGGCTCCCCCTGCTGTCAATCACAGCCAGTGAGGAGAGAGCGGGGACGGAGCTGAGCCCCACTGTATTTGTCAATGGGCACATGGAGCGGGGCTCTGGAGCAAGCACGCATGAGTGCTCCCATAGCAAATGGCTTGCTATTGGGACACTCAGCAGGGAGGAGGGGCCAGGAGCACCAGCAGGAAGCCTGAGAAGAGAAGAATCAAGGCTGCTCTTTGCAAAATATATGTTTGTTATTTAAAAAAAAAATAAAACCTGAGCCTTTAATATTACCTTAAATAAAATGTTGGCAGCTGTAATTGTTTTTGTTACATGACGTGCTACAGCGTAGCAACTTTATATTTTAAATAAAATGAAGACATTTAAAAAAAGAAATATATATATATATATATATATATATATATATATATATATATATATATACATATATATACATACAGTATCTCACAAAAGTGAGTACACCCCTCACATTTTTGTAAATATTTTATTCTATCTTTTCACGTGACAACACTGAAGAAATGACACTTTTCTACAATATAAAGTAGTGAGTGTACAGCTTGTATAACAGTGTAAATTTGATGTCCCCTCAAAATAACTCAACACACAGCCATTAATGTCTAAACCACTGGCAACAAAAGTGAGTACACCCCTAAGTGAAAATGTCCAAATTGGGCCCAATTAGCCATTTTCCCTCCCGCTGTCGTGTGACTCTTTAGTGTTACAAGGTCTCAGATATGAATGGGGAGCAGATTTGTTAAATTTGGTGTTATCGCTCTCACTCTCTCATACTGGTCACTGGAAGTTCAACATGGCACCTCATGGCAAAGAACTTTCTGAGGATCTGAAGATAAGAATTGTTGCTCTACATAAAGATGGCCTAGGCTATAAGAAGGTTGCCAAGACCCTGAAACTGAGCTGCAGCACGGTGGCCAAGACCATACAGCGGTTTAACAGGACAGGTTCCACTCAGAACAGGCCTCGCCATGGTCCACCAAAGGAGTTGAGTGCACGTGCTCAGCGTCATATCCAGAGGTTGTCTTTGGGAAATAGACGTATGAGTGCTGCCAGCATTGCTGCAGAGGTTGAAGGGGTGGGGGGTCAGCCTGTCAGTGCTCAGACCATACGCCGCACACTGCATCAAATTGGTCTGCATGGCTGTCATCCCAGAAGGAAGCCTCTTCTAAAGTTGATGTACAAGAAAGCCCACAAACAGTTTGCTGAAGACAAGCAGACTAAGGACATGGATTACTTGAACTATGTCCTGTGATCTGATGAGTAGGGTTGCCACCTCATCCCTTTAAACCCAAACACATATGAATTACACAGATTCTGAGGCTAATTTAATGCAGATAAGGCACCAAGTGAGTTTAATTACCACCTTAATCATAACCTGTGTAATTAATATGTGTTCGGTTTTAAAGGGATGAGGTGGCAACCCTACTGATGAGACCAAGATAAACTTATTTGGTTCAGATGGTGTCAAGCGTGTGTGGCGGCAACCAGGTGAGGAGTACAAAGAGCATGATCCCCTCCTTTCGAAGACTGGCGCAGGGCAGTATTCCAACATGATAACGACCCCAAACACACCTCCAAGACGACCACTGCCTTGCTAAACAAGCTGAGGGTAAAGATGATGGACTGGCCCAGCATGTCTCCAGACCTAAACCCGATTGAGCATCTGTGGGACATCCTCAAACAAAAGGTGGAGGAGCGCAAGGTCTCTAACATCCACTAGCTCCGTGATGTCATCATGGAGGAGTGGAATGCTGCGTACACACGATCGGACTTTCCACCAACAAAACCGTGGATTTGTGTTCGAAGGATGTTGGCTCAAACTTGTCTTGCATACAAACGGTCACACAAATGTTGGCCAACAGTTACGAACGTGGGAACGCGGTGACATACGACGAGCCGAGAAACAGGAAGTTCAATAGCCAGTTCGGCTCCTTCTGCTTGATTCCGAGCATGGGTGAACTTTTGTGCGACGGACCTGTGTACACACGCTCGGACTTTCCGACAACAAAGTTTTGTTGGCAGAAAATTTGAGAACCTGCTCTCAAACATTTGTTGTCGGAAAGTCCGACAGCAAATGTTCGATGGAGCTTACACACAGTCGGACTTGCCGACAACAAGCTCACATCTAAAATTTCCCGCTGGAAAGTCCAACCGTGTGTACGCAGCAGAAGAGGACTCCAGTGGCAACCTGTGAAGCTCTGGTGAACTCCATGCCCAAGAAGGTTAAGGCAGTGCTGGAAAATAATGGTGGCCACACAAAACATTGACACTTTGGGCCTAATTTGGACATTTTCACTTAGGGGTGTACTCACTTTTGTTGCCAGTGGTTTAGACATTAATGGCTGTATGTTGAGTTATTTTGAGGGGACAGCAAATATACACTGTTATACAAGCTTTACACTCACTACTTTATATTGTAGCAAAGTGTCATTTCTTCGGTGTTGTCACATGAAAGAATAAAATATTTACAAAAATGTGAGAGGTGTATTCACTTTTGTGAGATACTGTATATATATATAATTTTTTTTATTTTATTTTTTTTTTTAATTCTTTTATTTTAATATGTGTTGTGAATTTCAGGTCCAGCTGGCCTTTGTTAGTTTCAGCCTTGAGTCCAGCAAGAAATGTTCTTATGACTGGCTGGAGATCAGAGATGGGATTTTGTCCACCTCACCCTTGGTAGGACCAGCATACTGCGGCAATCAACAAATTCAGCCAATCAATTCCACCACAAATGGCCTTGTCCTGCATTTCGTGAGTGACTATTCTGGAGAGAGTACCGGATTCATGGCAAACTACTCCATCAGTAAGTTGATTCAACCTTTGTATATGTCATTTTAACTATGAAAAGCATATAAATCTCCTATTAAGTGATGATTGCTACTTAGGCAGGCCACACTGACAGGGGAAGCCCTCTTGCCAAGCCAATGTCTTCTCCCGGGGGAAGGGAAGCCATCCCCACCGGGAGAGCACAGTGATTATTGCTAGCAGCTATACCAGCCCAATGTGATAATCACAAGTAAAATCCAGCAGGCTGGTTGTACCCAAGTTGATCGCATTGGCGTAAACTTGGTACATAAAGCCTGCCCATAAACGATTCCTAGTGAACCGACTGAGATTCAAACTGTCTATGGCCAGCATTAGGCTGCTTTATAGAATAGAAAAGAATAGAATAAAACAGATTAGAATAGAATGAAACAGAAAATTTTATAATAAAACAGAATAGAATAGAAAATAAAGGAATAGAATAGAAAAGGATAGAACAGAAAATAAAATAATAGAGTGGATTAGTATAGAAAAAAACAGAATAGAATAAAACAGAATAGAGAATAAAAGAATAGAAAACAATAAAAGAATAGAATAGAATTTTTAAAAAATGCAATAAATAGAACAGAGTAGAATAGAATAAAAATACAAATATAGCCATCTTCCGAATATATGAAACAAATTGCGAAAAAAAAAATCATTCTACAATAAAAATATGACGAAACAAAATATTTAACTTAACGAACGGATCCCAAGCCAAACAAATTTCTCAGTCGTGCACATCTCTAATATGAAGTTGGTTGCCCTCTATAACAGCCCCACTCTTCTGGGAAGGCTTTCTACAGGATTTTGGAGTGCATCTGTAGGAATTTGTGGACATTCTCCCCGACCCATTTAAGACTTTGGGCTAAAGGACAGACTTGCAATTAACCTTCCATTTCATTCCAAAGGTGCTCAGTAGAGTTGAGGTCAGAGCTCTGTGTAGGACACTTGAGTTTCCCCACACCAGACTCGTGAAACCATGTCTTTATGGAAATACAGGGTACGCTGCTCCCAAGACCTGAATCAGGTCACACCCATTGAAGATTAGGTGTCGAACTCTAGCGGGGGGTTTGTCCTATGCTACACAGACTGCACAAATCTAAAGAAATTGACTCCATGTCGAAAAAATTCAAATGACAGCAACCTCATGCTTTTGGACAACATGAACAGAGTCCTCACTTGGGACCTTCTCTTCTTTGTGTTTAGTAGGGTTGAGATAAGGGATCTGAGAGATGCTGGTGAATCAAACTATTTATTGGTTTGCATAGGTGTGCGCGGCCTGTTGCATTAGGATGTGCAACCCAAACCTCAAACACACATGAGCGCCACCTGCTGTCACAGGAAGGGGGCTCTGGTGGTGGGAGCCAGTTGATTGGGAGCATATAACGATACACCCTAATTATGGGTGTAACGTGTTCCTAAAGTTGAACCTAGATTTTATTATAATGGGGGCATTTACAATGGCCACTGGCACCCCCAACCACCCACCTGGTGCTGCTCCTAGATAATGCTAATGAACATGGGGTGATTAGGGTGTGCCTAGGCACATCCGGCACACCCTGAGCGCACGCCTATGTTGGTTTGTTAAATCCAGGTGCTGGGGTGGGAGGTGCCTCCCCAGATTTTAGTTGTGCCCCCCCCCCCAGTCTCTGTGAGTGCATCCACTGATCCATGAGCCAGGTCTGATGCAGGAGGCTTGCTGATAGGGACAATCAATGTAAAGGGGTCACTCTGATGGCGACACTTGATGTAAGGGGGAAACGCTGATGGGGATACCTGATGTAAGGGGTTGCTGTGATTGGGACACCTGATGTAAAGGGGGGGCGCTGATGGGGACACTGATGCAAGGGGGCGCTCTGATTGGGACATTTGATGTAAGGGGGTACTCTGATAGGGACCCGGATGTAAGGGGCACTCTGATGGGGACACTGATATAAGAGGGCACTCTGATGGGGACACTGATATAAGAGGGTACTCTGATTTGGACACCTGATGTAGGGGGAAGCTCTGATTGGGATATCTGATGTAAGGGGTACTCTGATGAGGACACTGATATAAGAGGGTACTCTGATTTGGACACCTGATGTAGGGGGAAGCTCTGATTGGGATATCTGATGTAAGGGGGTACTCTGATGGGGACCCTGATGTAAGGGGTACTCTGATGGGGACTCAGATGTAAGGGGGCACTCTAATGGGGACATCTGATATAAGGGGGTACAAGTTCTGTATAATCACCCTGATCTAATGATATGCTAATACATACTAGTGTTGACAATTTTACTGCACCTCCAGATCAAATAGGCTTGATCCCGCCCTGGCTTAACCTGAGGTTTGTATGCCTACTGCAGCAAATGTCTACAGGAGCCTCAAGGGTCAGTCTACCCGAATATGACATTTCATTCTTTGATAGATGCTGAAATGTCTCTCGAAGACTATTGGTGAGACCTCTGTGCTAAGTACTTGGGTTTGTGCACCTGCATGTGCCCATTATAAGGAGTTCCCACCATATCTGCTAGATTTTTATGTATTTTATATTATGGAGAATGTAACAAGAGGAGCAGGGACACGCAAAGGTGGGCAGAAACACCCAAAACTCCGAGATGGACAAGAACAGAACTGGCAATGATGGAAAATGCTGATGGAGTATCCAATACATATATAATGCCAGAGGCTGGCCAGACTTTACCAGTAACTAATTCTCACTTTTGGGTAGACTGACCTTTAATGATGAGAGTTCATATTACCAGAACCTGGTCAGGTGACCTCTAAACACCTGTTATAGGTAAAGGATTTCATATTACCGCTGCCTTTTGCAACGTCTTGAATTAAAGATCGGATATATGTCAAGATGTCTTCTAATTGCAAACTTTTTTTTTTTCAGTTCCGGCTGCATAAGCCCCAGACCACGATCATCTTGTGACCTTCAGTGAAAAAAAATAAACAGCCACAAAATGAACAAATGACTGTAAAATCGTTACCAATACAAAAGAATCAGAGGAAATGACCATTATAACTGTGAAGATAGGCAGCTTTATTTCCTACAGGGTGATTACAGGACAAGACAACTTACGCGTTTCGGCCATGTGGTCCCAATCATAGCATGCTAATAGGTTTTATGTATTTATCATACTTTTTATATATTTATATTTTTTAATCTGGTATGCAAAAAGACTTCAGCTTTAACAATAAGGATGCCAACTGTTTCAGGTTTTCCCAGATAGGCTTCCATGTCTCCAGTAGCGTGCCTCCTTACATCTGGTGTCCCCAGTAGAGTTTTTCTCTACATCTGGTGTCCACCGTAGAGTTCTTCCTTGCACCTGGTGTCCCCATCAGAGTGCCCCCTTATATCAGATGTCCCTCTGCACATCAGTGACCCCCCCTCGCCCCCTGTACTCACAGATAACACACTGTCATGTGACTCATGTCATAAGTCACATGACAAGGGGAGAGAAGGAGGACAGTCTTTCTTCATTCCTTAGCAGTTCCTCACTGAGACTGAGGTGAGCTCTCAGTCTCAGGGCCATCTCTCTATCACCCCCTGCAGGCTGAAGGGAGGAGAACATCTAATCCCCTCTCTAGCCATTTTAGGGAGCCACAGTCCGGTCTAGAGTTGCCACTTTTTCTTCAAGCCAAACCCGAACACTTTAGAAGCACACAGAATTTTTTTTTTTTGTTAGTATGCACTATAGATTGTAACAGACCTGGGACACCTTTGGGCACTCCAAAGGGAATAGTAGTGCCCCCTCACCTTCCTGTCAATCCTTGTTCAAAGCCACATTCCTGTCTGAATAATGTGTCCGGGTTTCAGGAGGACTGAAACCCGGACACACGATTCAAAACCCGTACTGTCCGGGTGAATCCTGGACAGGTGGTAACCCTAGTCCAGTCCAAATAATGTGTCCGGTTTTCAGGCTGACTGCCTGATTCAAAACCTGGACTGTCCATGGTGAATCCAGGACCGGTGGCAACCTTAACCTGAGGACTGTGGGTGGGGCTAACTGTGATTTGGAGACAGGGACTAAAATGTTGGTAAGTAGGCTTTACATACACTGTAAAGGACAAGGATTTTCATGCCCATTTTTCTAAAAGTTTATTTAAACTGAATGTTTTAACAAAGATCTTTAGGGTTATAATATAGGCTTGGTTTAATCTATTATGAACCCCATCCCCAATGTCAACACTGCAAGGATTTCAGCCATCTTTGTTGCACACTCTTTCCTGCTTCAGTTCTGTAGATAAGGAGCATAGATTGTGACAGTATAGTGGTTGGGTGGTGGAAAATGGCAGTTTCTCTCTGAAGCTTTGTATGCAAGTATTTTGTTTCAGAACAGGTTAACACAATTATAACTGTATACTGTAAGCTGATCTGTATGTTTTAGATGATTTTAATAGTTTTTATCTGTTTTATAGACCATTGTTTAATCAGTAGAATACATGGGATACAAATCTGTTATTATTTTTTTAATTACAATGTAAATTTTTTTCTATTTAAATCATATTAATAAAACTGGTATTATAATGTTGTTTTACATGCTTTGTTTATGCCGTGGCCTCTAAGGGTCTAACAAATATACAGTGTGCACGCATGTGAGTGTGTGTGTATATATATATATAGATAGATAGATAGATAGATAGATAGATAGATAGATAGATAGATAGATAGATAGATAGATAGATAGATAGATAGATAGATCTATCTATATAGATATATATATACAGTGTATATTTTTTTTATAATAAAAAAATAATTTTATATATATATATATATATATATATATATATATATATATATATATATATATACAATTATTTTTGTATTATTATAATAATTATATATATATATATATATATACACACACACACACACACACACACACACACACACACACACTTGTGCTTATAAGTTTACATACCCTGGCAGAACCATAAGTCCCAGAATAAGGAATGGAGAAAGCCTCGTGAAAAATAATGCAGGTTCCTGTGAGACACCACCTCCACCAGCTGATACGGTGGGGATGGTGGAGGGGGGGGGGTGTTACCTACCTGACATACACTGACCTACCTGGCTGACCTAACTGACATACACTGACGTACCTGACTTGCACTGACCTACCTATCTGACACACACTGACCTACCTTTATGACATACTCTGACCTATCTGACCAGACTTCAGGTGACGTGACCTCCTCCCGCAGCTCAGCCGTAGTGTGCGGAGTGCCCATCACAGTAGAGTAGACAGCAGGCACTCCAGGCACTCAGAGCCAGGACAGGAGAGGAGAGCCGCCCGCCCGAGCGCTGAGCGAGGATCCTCTCACAGTGACGCAGTGGCCGCATTGTAATTCCCGTAATTTACTGCATATACAAACAGATTTTACTGTTGTGGGTTTAGTATCAACACATGTATCTGGTGCTAGAGACACAGAAGACAGCGAGGATAATTGGGCCAAGCTGGACCAACGTAACCATGCAAAATAAAACAAAAAAACTATACCTGGAGTTTAGCTTTAGGAATTCAAACATAAAACTGGATTTAAGCATAGGTGGAGTAAAGCACTCTGTTTTGCAACTCATGGCAATGAATGGGGAACATTGCAAGCACATGCAATACCAATATAATCCACTGAGTGGCAGGCTATTCCCATGAACAAAGCTTTCATTATTACAGTTAAGACAGCCAACTGTGCCCTATAGCTGTGTGATTTGCTTAATATTTTCCCAAGCTCTGTAAACATTTCTTGCACAAATATAAATTTTACAGTTTGTTGTCACACTGAAGTGCGATGACATGCTACAATATTTACCTATATTTCAGTCTAAAGAAAAAAAAAATGCATAGCTGTAAAGAGGCACAAATAAAACGAAGATGGCAAAAAGAATTGAAAAAAAAAAAAAAAAAAGGGCAATGTTTAAAAAGGATTATAATAGATTTTTTAAAAAACTACAAAAATAAACAAAATAACTGAATGTAAGCATAATACACACGGGCAGGTTTGAACTATGCTATATATATATATATATACCCTGTTTCCCCGAAAATAAGACCTAGTGTGATTGTCAGTGATGGCTGCAATATTAGCCCTACCCTGAAAATAAGACCTACGAGGACTTTCGCTAGGGCTTATTTGGGGGGTAGGGCTAATATTGCAGCCATCACCGACAATCACGCTAGGTCTTATTTTCGGGGAAACAGGGTATATATATACATATATATATATATATATATATATATATATATATATATATATATATATATATATATATATATATATATATATATATATCTATAGCATATAAGGATTAGGAATCATTGTAATCATTTTAATACATTGTTTAATAGATGAAGCAGGAAAGATTTTAGGTGTAAAGCATGGCACACACAGCCAGGCTTAACCAAAAAAAAAAACTTGACAGCTCACGAGAAGGTCCCAGTACTAACTTTTGGGGAGGGGGGGCAAACAAACCTTCGGATCCTCCCTGCATTTCCTCCTCCTCGATGGCTTCACAGCAGCTTTCCCTGTGTCTCCTCCTCCTCGTCGGCGGCCAATACGGTCGCTTCTCCTCTCGCCCAATTGGGGGCCCCAGGCCCGGCTTCCTGATTGGCCGGGAGAAGAATCAGGAAGACAATAGCCAATATTAATTGGCTATTGTCACACAATTGGGTGGGCTCAGGGCACAGTGCTCTGCGCCCCGAGCCCACCCTTTTTTAAAGCCAATTAGAGCCTCTGGCTCTAATCATGTGCTTCTAAAAGAAAAAAAAACCCATTGGAACCCATGAGTCCGGCGCCCCGCATGTAGTTAAGGGGGCCAGACACATGGATTAGGGGGGCGACATTCCAGTGCCCCTTATGGATGGGCCGCCACTGGTACAGCAATCTCCCTGCAGAGCTATTGTGTTCTGACAAAGGAACCACCCCCCGCCAGAACACACTGGTCTGCGCTCGCAGCCATTGGCTGCGTGCGCTGATCGGATGCTGATTGGCTGCTGGTTTTTCAGAATGCTGGTTCAACCAAAGCCGGCTGTGAGACTGGCTTTCTGTCAAACAAGGACCTGTACACACGGGCCAAATGTCAACCAGTATCTACCGTGCCGGCAATTTCAGTGTACGGGGCTTCAGTTACAACGTTACATTCCTTCACTTTCCAGCTCTTCGCAAATCGCACCATAGGGGAGATAGCGCCATTCACACTTGTGCGACTTGTCATGTAACTTTGGACACATAAAGTGACAAGTCACAGGCCATGTATTTCAATGGAAGCCGTTCAAATCTATGCGACTTAAAGTCACAGTGACTTTAAAAAAGGTTCCTGCGCTACTTTGATGCGACTTTCGTGCAATGGACTGCAATGTATACTCTCAAAAGCTGCATGGAAGTCCCATCTTAATGTTATCAGTGTGACAGCCAAAGTTGCACCCATCCAAAGTTGCATCAAACTCTCAATGTAAAGTCGCAATGTAAATCAAAAACGCAATCTGCTGCGGGCAAACAAAAAGTCCCTGACCCTTTCCCAAAAAAAAAAGCACCAGCTGAAAACGCAGATGTGAACGTGACCCATAGGAAATCGCTCTGTAGAAACGCATAGGTGTGAACCTTGGTTCACACCTATGCAGTTTGCTTTTGATCCCTTTCTGCAGTGCTTTTTCACATGCGTTTTTGATGAGTTTTTCCACATTATTTTCATGCATTTTGTTTTTTTCTTCTTTTTTTAAAAAAAAAAAGGGGAGATGTTTTTGTTGTTAGGCAGATTAAAAAATGCAAAACGCATCAAAAAGGCATCAAAAACATACTACATGCGTTTCTGCAGCATTGTCTATTGAAGTCTATTGAACCAAAAATGCCCTGTTTTGCATTTAAAAAAAAGCCCCGTATCCTTTCCAAAAACACAGCAGTTGAAAAATGCATAGATATGAACGGATCCCATAGGAAACCATGTTAAGTAGACTGTAGTGCCCTTCTGCAAATTGCACTAAAAAACACACAGGTGTGAACCAGGACCTAGGCTAGGTTCACACCTATGCATTTTGCAGTGCGTTTTCAGTTTTGCAGAAACGCACCACAGGCCATTTAACACGATTTCCTATGGGACACGTTCACATCTGTGTGCCTTTAACCTGTTCAGGGACTTGTTATGCCTGCAGCGGGTTGCGTTTTTGGTTCCATAGGCTTCCATGGAAACACAGCAGAAACGCATCCAAAATGCTTAAAAAATGCAGTGCATACGTTTTTGCTAGTCTCTTCTGCATGACAACAGATACCTCCCAAAAATGCAAAACACATCAAAAACGCATTCAAAATGCATCAAAAACATGTGTCAAAAAACGAAAAACGAATTGGGAAAATGCATCGCAGGTTGCATTTGATGCATTTTCCCGGTGTATTTTGACACACGTTTTTAATGCATCTTTGATGTGTTTGGCATTTTTGGGAGGTATCTGTTGTCCTGCAGAAGAAGCCAGCAAAAACGCAGCACAAACACATCAAAAAATGAAAGCGCTGCGCTTTTGATGCGTTTCTGCTGCATTTCTATTGAAGTCTATGGAAGCAAAAACGCAATCTGTTGTGGGCAAAAAAGTCCCTGACCCTTTTTTTAAAAAAAAACTCACCAGTTGAGAAGGCACAGATGTGAATGTGACCCATAGGAAACCATGTGACATGGACTGAAGGGCATTTCTACAAGACTGAAAACGCACTGAAAAACGCATAGGTGTGGACTTATCCTTAAGCAAGGTTCACACCAGTATGGTGTGGGGAACCACATGTGATAAATTGTGCTGCAATCACAGAAAATCGCAACGCTGTCGCTCAAAAGAAGCTCCGTGGCTCCATTCACACCTAGGCGATTTGAATCGCGGGTGGAATCTCCGCGATTCTGCCCACGATTCCAAATTGCGGCAAAACACGTGACGCATTTGCGATACCATTACTTCCTAATGGCACCCAAATCGCACTGTGATTTTTCCGCAATTGTCGCACGTTTTGCAATTACGGCAAATCACAACGCGCGACACTGTCACTCAACAGAAGCTCCTGGGCTCCACCTAGGCGATTTGAATCATGGGCGGAATCGCTGTCAAATTTCAGTTCCAGATTGCGGCAAAACACGGGACACGTTTGCGATGCCATTACTTCTTAGGCCCCTTTCACACTTGTGCGACTTTTCATGCGACTTTGGACATCAGAGTGGCATGACAAGTCGTAATCCTTGATTCCCAATGATAACCATTCATATCTGTGCGACTTTAAGTCAAAGTAGTCCCTGTAATACTTTGGTCCGACTTTGATGCGAGTTGAGGTCTAAAGATTCCCTGAAATCACGGCCGCAAAATTGCGGTAAAATAACACGACTTTCAAGTGGAGACAGTGCAAAAGGGGCCTTCACACTTGTGCAACTTGTCCTGCGACTTGGGACTGCTAAGTCGCATGACAAGTCGTTCCCCGTGTTTTCCAATGAGTACCGTTCATATCTGTGCGGCTTCAAGTCTCAGCGACCTCAAAGTAGTACATGCGCTCTTTGGTTGACTTTGATGCGATTTGAGGTCCACAGACCTCATGTTTACACAGGCGTTGCTTAAAGTCGCATCAAAATCATGGCAAAAATTGCATCAAAAAAATTGCGGCGAAATCCCGCGGCTTTCAGGACGCACAAGTGTGACTGCAGTGACTTTGAAAGTTGCGCAATTTTGCCGCGATTTCAGGGAATGCCTGTGTAATCCTGAGGTCTACGGACCTCAACTCGCATCAAATTCGGACCAAAGTAGTGCAGGGACCACTTTGACTTGAAGTCGCACAGATATGAGCGGTACTCATTGGAAATCACGGGGGGGACTTGTCATGCTACATTGCAGTCCCAAGCCGCAGGACAAGCCGCACAGGTGTGAAAGGGGCCTGACGGCAACCCCAATCGCGCCGCAGTTTTGCCGCAAGCGCCCGCGCGATAATTCGTGCTGCGATCGCGGCAGATCACAACGCCCGACGCTTGTCGCTCATAAAAGGAGCAGGAGCTTCTTTTGATAGACAGCAACGCGCGTTTTTTTTGCGATTGCATCGCGGCAAAATTGCGTCACGGTCGGGCGTGATGGACTCTCAAGCAGGTCCAGCGTTTCGCCGCGGTTTGGGAATTGCAGGCAGAATCGCGGTGATTCCACCCGCCTAGGTGTGACTGGAGTCATTTTAGGTTTAAAAGATTCCCCTTTGGAGATTCTTTCATGGATATAACATGTACAGTATGGGAAGGTTAGCAGGGTTGGTTCAGCTGCCTGAGGAGCAATGAAGGGGTTAAAGCACTCGGGGATGCGATCGGTGCGAGCCAAGCCTCGGCCGATGGTGTCCTCCTCGTATTGGGTGACAACAAAGGGTTAGGAGGATTCCGGAGATTGCCAAGAACCTGTTATTTCATTCACGTGGTGGCAATTCCAGCTGAGCTTGAAGTGGAAAGCCTGAGGGAGATGAGAGGGAAAGGTCCGCCTGAGCGCCAGATCCAGCAATCCCATCCAGTGACGTGAGCAGCAATCAAGTCCCCTTCCCTGGAGAGGCAGCGAGCTCCGAGTGAGCAGCAACCTCAGCAGCAGAAGCCAGCGATCGCTCGCCTGAGCTCCGACGCTCTCCAGGAAAACTTGGGATCGTTCCCCCACCTTCTATCCCCCCGAACAGGCAGGAATGGGTCTGGCAACGCCTCGCTGAAGGTCCACAGCTGCCAGGTCCACCAACGACCACATCTCAAGATGTTCGCTGCCCCTTTAATAGCCATGGGGGCCACCCTGGGCACGGCCTCGGGGCTCTTTACCCTCTGCGGACTCCTGTTCCTGTGCAGGTACCTGCGGAAGAGGAAGATGTCGCCCGACAGCGGGGAAGGGACGCCGGTCACCATGGCCAACGTTCTGCAATCGGGGCAAGTGGTGAGTACCAAGCTCTATCTGGTCACCTGTATTCGTTCATACGCGTCACCTTGGATTATTATGATATAAGAGTCTGAATAAAATGAAATCTGGACTTCATATAGTTTGCTGACACACAGTGTAACACCTTGATTAGCAAGGCGGCACCGACCATGACCTGCACCAGTCTGTAGGCTGTCATTTCTCCCTTCTGAAAATGCTCAGCGCCTGGCTGTCATGCTGGATCTATGGCTTCAGTAGTTTCTGGAACAAATGTGCAGATCAGGGGCTCTTATTAACTTACTGCATGCTTGTAACAGGTTAGTGGGTATAGAAATACTGACACTAGGCAGCTAGCCCATTGCAACCATGGCACCCTCTCACTTCTATCATAGAAGTACTGATACCAGGCAACTAGCCCATTACAGCCATGGCACCCTCTCATTTCTATCATAGAAGTACTGATACCAGGCAACTAGCCCATTGCAGCCATGGCACCCTCTCATGTCTCATTTCTATCATAGAAGTACTGATACCAGGCAGCTAGCCCATTGCAGCCATGGCACCCTCTCATTTCTATCATAGAAGTACTGATACCAGGGAACTAGCCCATTGCAGCCATGGCACCCTCTTATGTCTCACGTCTCTCAGTTTAGTTTTCCTTTAATAAGACATATAGCAAAAGGAAAAAGCACACCGGTCCAGGTCAGCCAATCAGAATTTATCTTCCATTGTACTGACTAATTTTAACTGTGGAAGGTTGACAACTGATCGGTTACTAGCGGTTACAGCGTGCTGCATATTATTGTTGCTCAGTCCATCGCCTTATTAAAGAAAACCTGTCATTAAAGAAATACTTTGGGGAGGAGGAGGCGGAGGGGAGGGGGGTGTTATCAAAGCTGGAGCAGACAAAATCTGGAACAGCTGTGTATGGCAGCCAATCAGCTTCTATTTCAGCTTGTTCAATCAAGCATTGAAAATGAAAGATAGAAGCTGATTGGTTGCCACATTCTGTACAGCTGCTCCAGATTGCGGCTGCTCCAGTTCTGATAAATTTGCCTCTTTGTCTTCTACTGTTGAGCTCCTTGTCCCAGAACAAGTATGCCGTTTAGGAGTGCAGACTTTACTGTCTGTTGGCCTTAGTTGGGGGGTCAAAAATGGAAGTCCATAGGCTAAAGACACAAGGCTTTAAACAGGTATAAATATCCTTTTTTTTTTCAGTCCATCTTATTGAGCTCAGCTAAAAATAACTGTCACTTAAAAAAAAAAAAATAAAATAAGAGTCATCATCCTGGCAAAAAAAGATGATTTATCTTACACCATAAAAAATAAGGTTACACATCCTCTACACAAGTATAGAGATCTTTATTTTCAGCCATGTGAATGTACTTTTAAAATCTTGTTGAACTCAGCTGAAAATAACCGTGACTTTTTTTTAAAACTAAGGCTCCTTATCCTGGTGAAAATTAGGATTCTTATCATTTACACGATAACAAATCAAAATGCCTATTCTTTACACGAGTATAAGTATCTTTATTTTCAGCTATGTGACAGTTATTTTCACATCTCATTGAACTCAGCAGAAAAAAAAAAAAAATGTCGCCTTTTTAAAAATTAAAACAAATACCATATCCTGGTATAAATAAGGATATTGATCATTTACACCATAACTATATCCTTTACACAGGTACTGTATAAGTAGCTTTGTTTTCATTCATGTGACAGTCTTTTTTTTTAAATCTCATTGAGCGCAGCTGAAAATAACTGTCACCTTTTTGAAAAAAAAAAAATATTTATCTCAGTATCCTGATAAATAAATAAAACAAATAAGGATACTTATCCTTTACACACACGTATAAGCAGCTTTATTTTCAGTCACGTGACTGTCATTTTCAAATCTCATTGAACTCAGCTAAAAAATAACTGTCACCTTTTTGAAAATAGGGATCCTTATCCTAATAAATAAGGACATTACTTAGTTAAATCACACTTGTTTAATAATAAAAGTAAAAAGAACAAACGTAGTCAAAACATAGCCAAAGTTCAGTAACCGGAACGGATAGTCAGCCAAGCCATAAGTCAGGGATCAATGTAGTGAAACAGCAGGCGGGATCTGGAGCCAGAAGGGATGTCAGCAAAGCAAGTCTTGAACAGGATCGCGGGAGATAGCTTCTGTGTGATGTTGACCAACGTGAAGGCAGAGCTCCACTGGGCTGAACGGCTTAAGTAGGCAGGACTGACGAGCAGGATATCATCAACAGCTGAGTAACTGTGGAGAGAGATGGGAGCTGGCAATTAGCTGACAGCTGAGCGGCCAGCTCAGAGAAGGAAGGGCTGAACCCTGACAAAACCACCCAAATGGCCCTGATCAAAAGTTTACATACCCTGGAATGTTTGGCCTTGGTACAGACACAGAAGGTAGCACACACAGGTTAAAATGTCAATTAAAGATTCATTTCTCACATCTGGGGCTTTTTAAATCACAATTGGTGTCTGCGTATAAAATAGTCAATGAGTTTTTTAGCTCTCACTTGGATGCCCTAAGCAGGCTAGACACTGAGCCATAAGGAGGTAGAAAAGAACAGTCAAAAGACCTGCGTAACAAGGTAATGGAACTTTATAAAGATGAAAAAGGATATAAAAAGATATCCAAAAGCCTTGAATATGCCAGTCAGTACTGTTTAATCCCTTATTAAGAAGTGGGAAAATTTGGGGCTCTTTTGATACCAAGCCAAGGTCAGGCAGACCAAGAAAGATTTCAGCCACAACTGGCGGAAGAATTGCTCAGGATACAAAGAAAAACCCAGGAGAAATACAGGCTGCTCTCCAAAAAGACGGCGTGGTTGGGTTTTTTTGGGACGAAACGCGTTGGACTTGCTTGTTTAGCTCCCCACGTTGCTTTTTCCTTGTGATCACATTTTTGTACACAGCTATGACTCAATGTTTGTACTTTTAAATAAACCTATCCGTTTTGATCTACACCATATGGAGGCTTTTTTAAATTTTTTTATAATCCTCATATTTTTTTCTGGATGAGAGTGTTCTGCCTTCGCTGCCCGCACCTTGATTGATCCAAATCTGAGTTCCAACTCTACCCTCTTCCCTGGGAGACTCAGGGTCCAACATCGGAGTTCCATGTCCTGGTTTTCTTAGCGTGATTGACCCACTGCCGCTGGCATGTGAGTCCACTACGTCCGGTAAGAGTATATACCCCTCACCCCGGGTGGAGGACGCACCATCCCTGGTGTTCTATCTGTTGTCGTGGCTGTTTTCCTTCTTCAAGGGTGGACTGTTTTCATGTTTTTTGGCTATCAGCCTCATTTGAACTTACAGTGATCCACATACATCACTGTTTCCATCACTGTTTCCAAATTCCAGCCACTGGAATTTGCACTTTTTGCATTTAGCCATTTACTGTATATTTTATTTTATTTATTTATTTCAGGTACTTATATAGCGCCGTCAATTTACGCAGCGCTTTACATATACATTGTACATTCACATCAGTCCCTACCCTCAAGGAGCTTACAATCTAAGGTCCCTAACTCACATTCATACATACTAGGGACAATTTAGACAGGATCCAATTAACCTACCAGCATGTCTTTGGAGTGTGGGAGGAAACCGGAGTACCCGGAGAAAACCCACGCAGGCACAGGGAGAACATGCAAACTCCAGGCAGGTAGTGTCGTGGTTGGGATTCGAACCAGCGACCCTTCTTGCTGCTAGGCGAAAGTGCTACCCACTACACCACTGTGCCGCCCATATTTAAGGATATATATCATTTATATAATAACAAATAAGGATATTTATCCTTTACAAAAGTAGAAGGATATTTATTTTCAGCCATGTAACTGTCATTTTCAAACCACCTCATTGAACTCTAAAAATAACTGTCACCTATTTTGAAACGATATCCTCATCCTGGTGTGTGAGCTTTGTGAAATGAGTCTCTAGCTTTCCCGTTACATTTACACAGTGGAACCTCGGATTACGAGCATAATCCCTTCCAGGAGTATGATCGTAATCCAAAGTACTCGCATATCAAAGCGAGTTTACCCATTGAAGTCAATGGAAACGAAAATAATTTGTTCCGCATTGACTTCAATGGGATGCAATACCGCATGCGGCCAGAGGCGGGGGGGGGGCGCCGGAGAGCCCTGGAAACGGCCAAAAAGATCCGAGGACAGTTCGACCTCGGAAAGACTCTGTCCCCAAGATTTGCCGAGGTCAGCTGTGCTGTACTCAGGCCTTTCCGTGCATTTCCGAACGACGCCAATCGGTGACGCTCGGCTCTGCTCGGCTCCGGCCCCCCCCCTCCGCCTCAGGCCAAAAGCGGTACTGCAGATCGCTTTGGCCTGAATCCTGCTCGTTTTGCGAGGCAACACTCGCAAACCGAGTTACGATTTTTAAAAGTACAGTGCTCGTATTGCGGAACGCTCGTTAACCGCGTTACTCGCAATCCGAGGTTCCACTGTATTCAGGAGTCAGAGCTCCATTGTAACAGTCAGTCTTCAGCTCCAATCTGCTGTGATAACTCCCAGATCCGCACGGCCGCACCCACCCGCATCTGTTAGTCTTCACAGGATCCACGTCATGTATGATAATGCGGCTTGTCATTGAGGAATTGTTTTTACTAGTAATGATGGTTCTCTGCCTTGCCTGGAGCCATCAGCCGTCCGAGGTCATTAGAGGTGCGTGAGTGACAACACTAGCCAGGGCTATTTTTTTTTAGAGATCATCCAGCATGCTGGAAAATATAAGCCGACAGCTGCATCCAGACATGTAAATGCCCAGTTGGCACACAAAAAAAAAAAAGGCACTGCTTGGCCTGGCAATTAACTCTTGTGATCCCCCTACCCTAGGGTTGCCACATTCTCTTTAAGTCAAACTCGTACACTTAAGCGGTGCACAGCATTTTTTTTTTTTGTTTTGTTTATAGTATAAACTATACATATATTTTGCAATTAAATACCAATTCTAATCATATGAAGTTGATAGCAAGAGTCCCCCTTTACATCAGAGTCCACAGAGTTCCCCTTTTTACATCTGAACTCACAGAGTTTCCTTTCACTGTAAGGGGGGGACTCTGCAGACTCTGATGTAAGGAAGAACTCTGGGGACTCTGACATAAGGGATGCTCTGGGAACCCTGATTTCAGGGGGAACACTGAGAACTCTGATGTACGGAGAGGACTCTAATGTAAGGAGGAATACTGTGGCCTCTGATGTAAAGGTGAACTCTGATGTAAGGGGTGCTCTGAGAACCTTGATTTCAGGGGGAACGCTGAGAACTCTGATGTACAGAGAGACTCTGATGTAAGGGGGAACTCTGGGGAATCTGACATAAGGGATGCTCTGGGAACCCTGATCTAAGGGGGAACACTGAGAACTCTGATGTACAGAGAGGACTCTGATATAAGGGGTAACACTGTGGCCTCTGGTGTAAAGGGGAACTCTGATGTAAGGGGTGCTCTGAGAACCCTGATTTCAGGGGGAACGCTGAGAACTCTGATGTACAGAGAGACTCTGATGTAAGGGGGAACTCTGGGGAATCTGACATAAGGGATGCTCTGGGAACCCTGATATAAAGGGGAACACTGAGAACTCTGATGTACGGAGAGGACTCTGATATAAGGGGGAACACTGTGGCCTCTGATGTAGAGGGGTGCTCTGAGAACCCTGATTTGCCTTTTTGCCACGTACACACGATCGGAAATTCGGCCCTCAAAAGACCGATGAGAGCTTTTGGTCGGAAAATGACGACCGTGTGTACGCACCATCAGACTTTTGCTGGCCGTATTCCAGCCAGCAAAAGACTGAGAGCAGGTTTTCAATTTTTCAGTTGGAAAAAGTCCGTATCCGAAAATGCGATTGTCTGTGGCAATTCCGACGCGCAAAATTCCTACGCATGCTCGGAAACAATTCGACGCATGCTCGTGAAGCATTGAACCCCGTTTTCTCGGCTCGTCGTAGTGTTGTACGTCACCGCGTTCTTGGCGGTTGAAAGTCCAGCGAACTTTTCTATGACCGTGTGTATGGAAGGCAAGCTTGAGCGGAAACCCGTCTGAAAAGCCATCATAGCTTTTTCCGACCGAAATCCCGATTGTGTGTACGCGGCATTAGTGTACTCACTCAGAGGCAGGAGAGAGAAGGGGGGGGAGACTTCAGTCACAGACAGGGATGGATGGTGAGCTCACTCACCCCTTGGCAGTCAGCACCTCTCATCCTGATGTATCTGAGGCTACTGGTCTAGAAATTTCCCACCCCCACTTTCTTTTTCTGAGCCACAGAGCCAGGGATTGGAGTGTAGGCAGACACAGAGGGGTAGGGGTGGGGGGAAGAGGAGCAGATCGAGCCCTCCCTCCTCTCCTGTCTGTGTGTGTGAGAATTATTACTGCTGGCTTTGGGCAACGTGAAAGAGTAACACACACGCCTCGTCTTTCACAACTGTAGCCAGCAACCCTGCTGGGAAGCCAAAGTCTGAAAAATGTGTCCAGGTTTCAGGCGGTCTGAAAACCGGACGCATGATTCCAAGCCCGAACTGTCTGGGTGAATCCCGGACAGGTGGCAACCCTACCCTACACTACCCTGGTGTATAATGAGGCTGCATAGTATAAAGAGGGTGTTACATTCTGTACACTATATTGTCAAATGGGAGGTATCTGTGATTGACTTTCTATGGTGCCTTATCCTAGTACTTAAAGAGGAGGTCCAGCCTGGGTGAAAAAAAAATTAAAAGTCAGCAGCTACAAATACTGGACCTGCTGAATTTTAATATTCAGGTACTTACCTGTCCAGGGACCCCGCGATGTCGGCACCCCAGCCGATTTTCGGATCGCCTCCCATGTGCTGCCGCCGCCATTCCTGGTAAGGGAATCAGGCAGTGAAACCTACTGGTTCCCTACTGAGCATGCGCAAAGCACGCTGCGATTTCTAATTGGCCCGGCAGCAGGGGAAGGAGGAGGGGGGGGGGTGAACTTCCGGGAGATCGGGCCGTCTCCGGAAGTGGGGGAGGGGGACCTGTCAAAAAGGGGTCCCCGTTCCCCCCTCCTCCCTGACAGGTGCCAAATGTGACACCAGAGGAGTGGAGGAAGCGCATAGGCAGAGGTTCCACTCTTGGGTGGAACTCCGCTTTAAAAAAAAAAAGGAACAAAATTCCCCTTGTGTTGTACTGAAGGCAGGCGTCCCAATACTTTTGACAATATAGCAACTGAAGTTGCACCAATTGTGACATTATTGGCAGTACAAAAGAGATATCCTTCAGCCGACGCGTTTCAGAGTCTAGGTCACCTCCTACATCATCTACCCCTGATGCAGGTGAAATAGACTCTGAAACGCGTCGGCTGAAGGATATCTCTTTTGTACTGCCAATCATGGCACAGTTGGTGTAACCTCAGTTGTTTCCAGTCATGTACGTTCCATGTCACTGTTTTTAATCAATTTGTTATGAATAAAATGTTTTGTTTTTTTTACTGTAAGGGCCCTTTCACACTGGGGCGGGGGGCGGCGGCAGCGGTAAAGCGCCGCTATTGTAAGCGGCGCTTTACCGTCAGTATTTGGCCGCTAGCGGGGCAGTTTTACCCCCCGCTAGCGGCCGAGAAAGGGTTAAAAACCACCGCAAAGCGCCTCTGCAGAGGCGCTTTGCCGGCGGTATAGCCACACCGTCCCATTGATTTCAATGGGAAGGAGCGGTGAAGGAGCGGTATACACTCCGCTCCTTCACCGCTCCAAAGATGCTGCTAGCAGGACTTTTTTCCCGTCCTGCCAGCGCATCGCTCCAGTGTGAAAGCCCTCGGGGCTTTCACACTGGAATCAAAGCAGCGGCACTTTCGGGTCGGTTTGCAGGCGCTATTATCAGCGCAATAGCGCCTGCAAACCGCCCCAGTGTGAAAGGGGCCTTACTATTGTGCCTGACCTCACAAATGCGCTTCTGGAAGAATGGTCAAACGTTCCCACAGACACACTCCTAAACCTTGTGGACGGCCTTCCCAGAAGAGTTGAAGCTGTTATAGCTGCAAAGGGTGGGCCAACTCAATATTGAACCCTACGGACTGAGACTGGGATACCATTAAAGTTCATGTGCGTGTAAAGGCAGGCGTCCCAATACTTTTGACAATATAGTGTATATTATATAAATGTAACTGTTATCATTGGCTCTCCCTCCGTGTCGCACATAAATACAAGTCGTCTGAAGAGAATGATAAAGATAGCAGAGCGTTGCTTGTGTTCCGAATTCCCCCCGCAAACCAGATGGGCTGTTGGAAATACACACCGACATCGACTGCAAGGGGCTCTCTGCAAAAGTCCATCAACTCCCACAACGTTCGCCATACTGACTGTAGAGAAACGCAATCCGATTGGTTCCTGGAAGCTCCTGTACGTTGCACATCATCATCATATTTCTGTATATGAGTACTTGGTCAATCAGTTTCTTAAAAGCAATAGATATTAACCACTTCAGCTCCGGAAGGTTTACCCCCCCCATATGACCAGGCCATTTATTGTCCTTACAATTGCGCGGTCGTTTGACGTTGTACCCAAATAAAACTGATGTCCTTTTTTTTTCCCCACAAATAGAGCTTTTGGTGATATTTGATCTCCTCTGCATTTTTTTATTTTTTAAACAAAAAAAGACAATTTTGAAAAAAAAAAAACAATATTTTTTACTTTTTACTATAAAACACATCCAATAAAAAAAATGTAAAAAATTAAATTTCTTCCTAAGTTTAGGCCAATATATATTCTGCTACATATTTTTGGTAAATAAAATCCCAATAAGCAGATATTGATTGGTTTGCGCAAAAGTTATAGTGTCTACAAGCTAAAAGATATATTTATGGAATTTTTATTTTATTTTTATTTTTTTACTAGTAATGGCTGTAGTAAAAGTTGTACCTGTTTATCTGCAGTCTTCTCTTCTTTACATCTCTAAGTCCAGATTTAAAGTGGAAGTAAACCCATTGATTTAACAGTTTCAAACAGCAGTTACATTCCTGGCATGCCGGGATTGCTAACTGTCACATTGGATGCGCTCTCAATCAAACTGTCAAACCATCCAATGGCTGGTGTCATAACTGATCACATGTGCAGCACCATGGCAATTGGAGATTAAACAGAGGCCAAGATGATGGCAGCTTCCTTGGTTGAAAATGATAGGAGGGTTTACTTCCACTTTAATAAAGCTTGTCTGAGCTGTGAGAAAAAAGAGGGCGGAGAGCTGAAATTACACTCTGCAGAGTTCAGTGAAGAGAGCTCTGAGAGCCGATTGGAGGGAAGGGACACACCCCCTTCACCACACAGCACACAAGAACAGAGCTGAGGCTGTCAATCACAGGCTGCGTGCCAGAGATCCCTCCCCCGTCACCTTTTTTCTCTTGGTGTCAGGAAAACTTGTCAGAAGTGACTAATGCTGATAGCAGAGGAACAAAGCAGCAGACTGCTTTGGATTGAGACAAGTACACACTATAGAGGGATATGCTTTGTTCATATTTCATGTATGAGGTGCACTTTAAAGTGCAACTCCATTTTTATATTTATGATCTATGAACATTGCAGGATTTTTGACAAGTTTTGTTGCAGATTCCTACCTGTTTCTGCTCTGAAGAAAAAGCTATATGTCGATCTGCAGAGTGAATCTGAATGGGAGTGTCCTTTTCATTAATAATCAGCTGACGCACTTGCAGGATTCTAATGAGGAAAGTGGCAGGGTCTGCGTCACTTTAGAAGTGACTAACCCTTTGGCAGTATCTCAGCAAAAGTACCATTTGTGTTGCAGGGGATGCCCAAAATCTGACGTGCCTCTCAGTGCAGAATTCTGGGAAAATCAGTGAGCCAATCACAGGGGCAGGAAATGACAATCCTGGAGGAGTTCTGTATACCAACAGTGTGCGGAAACACCTCCTCGTTGCCATATTGCATTGATTTTTACAGAAAATTACAGCTCTGCAGATTGAAAAGGAAAGGTCATTTTTTTTATTATTTTCAGTTATAATATGATTTGTGTAATTGTATTTTTTTTATTATTATTAATGTTTGCATTTTTTTTTTCCCACGAAAGTGAAGTTACCCTACGAGTATTTTTGACTTTTAAACCCTTTCATTTCACTGTTGGTTATTTTATTTTATTTTTTTAATAAATGTTGGGAAAATATTTTGACCAGCTTTTTTTTTTTTCTTTTTTTCTTTAAAACATTATTCACCATTTTTTTAAGCTGACTCTCTGAAAATTGGATTTGAAAAAAAAGCTACCATATTGTAAACTCTGTCACATTCCTCCCCGGGGTGTAGCAGTGAGGGATACCGATTTTTTTTTTTTTTTTTTAAAGGTCAGAATTTGCAACATCATGTGCTGTGAATGGTGTGTGTGTGGTGGACTGAACTCATGCGTGCTTACATATACTGAGAGTGTCCACACAATGGAGATGGCCAGCTTGGCACGGATCACAACCCAGACCGCAATCAGCTCAGCAATGAAATGAAGGCAACAGGAGACATAACGAGAGAGACGAAGAGGACCAGATAGTGTAGCCCTGTATAAATCCATTGCATGTATTCTGTATAGAGGGTACCTGCAAGATGGGAAATGAAACAAGCCCAAAGTCTGCTTCAGAAAATCATAGGTGCCGCTCCAGGTTCCTTCATCCCAATCTAGGGTTGCCACCTTTTCCTTAAGTCAAACCCGGACATTTTAGCAACGCAAAGCAATTTTTTTTATAGTATAAACTATACATATATTTTGCAATTAAATAACATTTCAAATCATATGAAGTTATTCACAAGAGTCCCCCTGTACAATAGAGTCCACAGAGTTCCCCTTTTACATCCGAATCCACAAAGTTCATCTTTTTACATTTGAATCCGCAGAGTTCCCCTTTTACATCTGAACTTGCAGAGTTTCCTTACACTGTAAGGGGGGACTCTGCAGACTCTGATGTAAGGGAGAACTCTGGGGACTCTAACATAAGGGATGCTCTGGGAACCCTGATCTAAGGGGGGAACACTGAGAACTCTGATGTATGGAGAGGACTCTGATGTAAGGGGGAATACTGTGGCCTCTGGTGTAAAGAGAAACTCTGATGTAAGGGGTGCTCTGAGAACCCTGATTTACCTTAGTGTACTCGTCCAGAGACAGAAGAGAGAAGAGGGGAGACTTCAGTCACAGACAGGGATGGATGGTGAGCTCACTCACCCCTTGGCAGTCAGAACCTCTCATCCAGATATATCTGAGGCTGCTGGACTTCAAATTTCTGGTCCGGACTTTCCTTTTCTAAGGAGTGTGGGCAGACACAGAGGGGTAGGGGCAGGAGGAAGAGGAGCAGATTGAGCCCTCTCTCCTCTCCCGTCTGTGTGTGTATGTGTGTGTGTGGGGGGGATTGTTAGTGCTGGCTTTGGGCAGTGTGAAAGAGAGTGTAACAGACTGTCTCGGTTTAGACAACTGCAGCCAGCAACCCTGTTGGGAAGCCATAGTCCGGTCTGATTAATGTGTCCGGGTTTCAGACAGCATGGTTTCAAACCCGAACTGTCCAGGTGAATCCTGGACAGGTGGCAACCCTATCCCAATCTGGCGGCTCACACTGTGGGTACTGGCAAGGGTGAGCCCGTCCCGGCTCCTCAGTGCACTAAGCCCAACAAAAAAGATGTCATGAACGCCGCAGACCAATAGGCCTAAGAGTTGCTTGAGTAAAAGCAGCCTCAGCCCAGCTCCATCCAGGCCACGCCCCCTGACATGCTTTACCATGCTGTGCTGTGTGTCCTTTGGACCCCCGTATCATCTGAAATACCTGGCTGATCCTGCCTGGCTATACCCTCCCCCCTGCAAACTGACCACGATAATCATGGCTGCTGAGCCCTGACACTGTGGTCAGTTTGCATGATTCTGTCATCTGCAGCCTGCTCTATCTGTCTCCTGTGTCCTTCTCCCCCCTTCTCCCTTCTCCCCCCTCCCCGCTCTGCCCATCTCTGCTGGTACCAGTGAACACCCCCCCCCACTTCTCTCATAATTTCTATTAAATACTCCCATCCGCTCTGTACCATTATAATACAGTAATTGTCCCTGTGTCTGTATTCTGTAAAAAATCTGCCCAATTGTACCTATATGAGCGCGGCTTCCGGCGCTTTGCTGATTGTCGGCTTGCTCTCTCCTCCTCCCCGGCTGACATCAGTGGGAGGGCTCGGCCCCGCCCACTGAAGCCGTGAGCCGGAGAGAGAAGAGAGGAGAGGAATCAGCTGAGCGCCCGGAGCGGAGCTTATATCGGTCCAATCGGGCCAATTTTTTACTAAACACAGACACAGGGACAATTATTATAATGGTACGGAGCGGATGGGAGTATTTAATAGAAGTGGGTGTTAACAAAGTCCGTATTAAAGAGGCGGCAGGCGTGATGACATCAGCAGCTTAGGCTTCCCCCAACGCATCTCATTGTAGAGGACTTTATCAGGAGCAAGGTCCCTTGGCCCCTGACGATGTCCTCTGCCACAAAACGCGTTGGTGGAGCCTAAGCTGCTGACTTCATCAGCAGACTTTGGGATTGTTTATTTTACTATCTGGTGAGTGCCCTCTATACTGAATAAATACAGGTTTTATACAGTGCTACACTATCTGGTGGGCTTCGTCTCTCTCCTTTATGTGTCCTGCTGCCCTCATTTCATTGCTGAGCTGAATATGGTCTGGGTTGTGATCCGTGCCAAGCTGGCCATCTCTATCTTGTGGACACTTTCAGTAAATGTCAATGTAAGCACACATGACCTCAGTTGGCAGGGGTCATGTTTTTCTGGTAAGCCGCTCTTGTCTGTCGGTGGTGGCAGGTGTGGAGTTGGCATGTGTGGAGTATTGATCGGCACATGTACTTTTTCACTGGACACATGCTTATTGGGCTTTTATTATGCTTTTTACTGAACACATGCTTAATGGAATTCCGTTTCCCATGATTGCATATTTATCCTACTGCCTTTCGTATTATTCACTGTGGTGTTTATTTGAGATCACAAGTTGTTTGTTTTAGGTGGAAAATCTAAAGGAAAATCTAAACACAGATTTTTTTCCCATTAGATTCATTACCTTGTATTTAGATACAACTGAGTGCAATCTCCTTACCCCCTTTATTATTCATTTTAGGTCTGTTTTCCATTTTCACTGAGTGTGGAGTTTCACAATATTTAATTTTAGAGAGTATAATCATCACACTCCTGCCCTGTCAGACTGGGATGCGGTGTGTGGCAGATCTGTGCAAATCTCAGGAACGAATGGACAGAAATACAAACCCTTTGGCAGCGTTCATATACATATACACTCACCGGCCACTTTATTAGGTACACCTGTTCAATTGCTCGGTAACACAAATTGCTAATCAGCCAATCACGTGGCAGCAACTCAATGCATTTAGGCATCTAGACGTGGTGAAGACGACTTGATGAAGTTCAAACCGAGCATCAGAATGGGGAAGAAAGGGGATTTAAGTGACTTTGAACGTGGCATTGTTGTTGGTGCCAGACGGGCTGGTCTGAGTAATTAAAAAACTGCTGATCTACTGGGATTTTCACACACAGCCATCTCTCGGGTTTACAAAGAATGGTCCGAAAAAGAGAAAATATCCAGTGAGCGGCAGTTGTATGGAGGAAATTGTCTTGTTAATGTCAGAGGAGACTGGTTCAAGAAGATAGAAAGACAACAGCAACTCAAATAACCGATCGTTATAACCAAGGTATATGCAGAATACCATCTCTGAATGCACAACACATCGAACCTTGATCTCAATCATGTGCACTGGCAGATCTCTTCTGCCTCATTGGCTGAGACAGTAGCCGGAGCCATTTGCTCCGGCTACTGTCAATCACAGAGAGTGAGCCAATGAAGAGAGAGCGGGGGCAGGACTGAGCCGCGCTCCGTGTGTGAATGGACACACAGAGCAGCAGCTCGGGAGTGAGCAGATGAGCTACAGCAGCAGAAGACCACACCGGGTGCCACTCCTGTCAGCTAAGAACAGGAAACTGAGGCTACAATTCGCACAGGATCACCAAAATTGGACAATAGAAGATTGGAAAAACGTTGCCTGGTCTGATGAGTCTGGATTTTAGCTGAGACATTCAGGTGGTCGGTCAGAATTTGGTGGCTCCGGCTACTGTCTCAGCCAATGAGGCAGAAGAGATCTGCCAGTGCACATGATTGAGATCAAGGTTCGATGTGTTGTGCGTTCAGAGATGGTATTCTGCATACCTTGGTTATAACGATCGGTTATTTGAGTTGCTGTTGTCTTTCTATCATCTTGAACCATGGATCCATCCTGCCTTGTATCACCGGTTCAGGCTGGTGGTGGGGGTGTAATGGTGTGGTGTGGGGGGATATTTTCTTGGCACACTTTGGGCCCCTTAGTACCAATTGAGCATCATTTAACCACCACGACCTACCTGAGTATTGTTGCTGACCATGTCCATCCCTTTATGACTACAGTGTCCCCATCTTCTGATGGCTCCTTCCAGCAGGATAATGCACCATGTCACAAAGCTCCAATCATCTCACCACTGGACAATGAGGTCCCTGTACTCCAATGGCCTCCACACTCACCACATCTCATCCAATAGAGCACCTCTGGGATGTGATGGAATGGGAGATTCGCATCATGGATGTGCAGCCAACAAATCTGCAGAAACGGCGTGATGTTATCATGTCACTATGGAGCAAAATCTCTGAGGAACGTTTCCAGCACCTTGTTGTATCTATGCCATGAAGAATGAAGGCCAAAGGGGGTCCAACCCGGTACTAGCAAGGTGTACCTAATAAAGTGGCCGGTGGGTGTATTTCATATGTGTATTGTGTAGCTGTTTGCTTGCAGTTAAGCTTGAAAAGTTATTTTCTTTCCGGTTTTCCTTTTTCCGGTGAAAGTTGGACCCTTCCAAGATGATCGTGTTCCTGATAGCAGCAATTAAAGGGAAGTATTTAATGGGGAAATGATTCATTCCTTACAAATAAGGCTTCTTCTCATTTTCCATCTGTGTCCTTATTGAAGATACAAAGTGTCTGCCAGGCTCATTCAGTAATACAAAGAGCGATTGTATAATACAGAAAACGTTTGGCAATTAACAAAGATCCAACGTCACTGGCCTGGTTCTAATATAACTGAGCAGACTGAATATATGACGGCTCATCACTACAGGTCAATGTACTCTGCATATCATCATTCATTTAAACGGAGACAGTAAAAGGAAATTTCAGGGAGCTTTATTTCCTTTTATTATATAATATTTGTAAATAGAAAGGGAAATACAATCAGCCATTGGGATACAGTTATCATTTAATACCTTAAAAGTGTTACTAAAAGGTAGGAATCTGCAACAAAGTTTGTACAAATTAGACATGTGCGCCGTCCATAAATTAGTTCCATTCCGTTTCGTATTAGAATGAATTCGTATTTCGTAATTCGTGTCCGAAATTTCGTACGAAATACGAATTTTCGTTAGGTTCGTAAAAATTACGAAAGTTTGTCATGATGAATTGATCATTATGAGGGGCTCCCACCATTCCCTGTGCTGTGCTGACTTCCTGGGGACCACTTGCCGACCGCCGCACGCCGATGTACGTCCAAAGTTTGGCGGCGGATATCGTTGTTATGGCAGCAGCTAGCTGCCATAACCCCGGTATCCCCGTTTTCGTGCGGCGACCGGCTTTAAGATAAAAGTGGTCTCTGCTGCGGATTCGCCGCAAGATCACTTTTATCGGTGGTGGGAGAGGGGGCCCCCCCCTCCTGCCGCGATCCGGTGCCCTCCGCTGCTTACCGGAGCCGTCGGTAGCGGCGGAGGCGATCGCGTCCTTCTCCGTGCTGTGCCTGGAGACGAGTGAGGCTAAGATGGCGCCTGCTCGTCTCCATGACACTGCTGGGCGGAAGCGACGTCAAAACGTCACTTCCGCTCATACGTCTTAAAGACACAATTTTTTCAATGTCATTTTTTTAAATGACTTTTTTTTTTTTATTGCATTTTAGTGTAAATATGAGATCTGAGGTCTTTTTTGACCCCAGATCTCACATTTAAGAGGTCCTGTCATGCTTTTTTCTATTATAAGGGATGTTTACATTCCTTGTAATAGGAATAAAAGTGACACCATTTTTTTTTTTTTTTAAACTGTGTAAAAATAAATAAAATCATGTAAAATAATAAAAATACATTTTTTTTTTTTTTTTAAATGCCCCGTCCCGACGAGCTCGCGCGCAGAAGCGAACGCATACGTGAGTAGCGCCCGCATATGAAAACGGTGGTCAAACCACACATGTGAGTTATCGCCGTGATCGGTAGATAATAATTCTAGACCTCCTCTGTAACGCAAAACATGCAACCTGTAGAATTTTTTAAACGTCGCCTATGGAGATTTTTGAGGGTAAAAGTTTGACGCCATTCCACGAGCGGGCGCAATGTTGAAGGCGTGACATGTTGGGTATCAGTTTACTTGGCGTAACATTATATTTTACAATATAAAAAAAAAAAATTGGGCTAACTTTACTGTTGCCTTATTTTTTTAATTCAATAAAGTGAATTTTTTCCAAAAAAAGTGCGCTTATAAGACCGCTGCGCAAATACGGTGCAAAAAAAAGTATTGCATTGACTGCAATTTTATTCTCTAGGGTGTTAGAAAAAAAAACAATATATAATGTTTAGGGGTTCTAAGTAATTTTCTAGCAAAAAAAAAACTGTTTTAAACATGTAAACACCTAAAATCCAAAACGAGGCTGGTCCTTAAGTGGTTAACTTTTAGGTTCGTTAACTGTTTCGTAACAATTACGAATGTTCGTTAGGAATTTGGATCCGAAATTCGTAAGCGAAAATTTCGTATTTCGTCCAAAAATTCGGAAGCATAGCAATTCGTATTTCGGATCCTCCCGAATGTACGAATTTACCGAAATTCGCACGAATTTTCGGTTTGTATGAAACTAGTCGCACATGTCTAGTTAAAATCCCTGCAATGTACATCGATCACCCATCTAACAAAGAAGGTGTTTCACTGTGTCAGACTAGTGTGTTGTTGCCACATCCCTATTACAGTATATTAGAAAAGAAAAACCCCCTTCGTTGGGACCTTGCAGGCAACAAAAACACGTAAATAGATTACATAAAAATAACATAAAAAAATGACTCTCCGGTACAAAGTGGTCTCTGGTAATTTTTTGTCATGCAAATCATGTAACCTGTTGTGTGTTTTTTTGTCTTTTCTGTGTTTCTTTTCTGATTTTTGTAATATGTATATTTCTTGATATGTCTTTTTAAACAAATGATCATTTTATGATTGAACTATTTTATGTATACACAATAAATATATTTTATAATCTATTTACGTGTGGTTGTTGCCTACAAAGTCCCAACAAAGGGTTTTTTTTCCTTTTCTAGATCACCCATCTAATTTACCCAAATGTAAAGTTCTGTACTTGGGGGCTAAGAATATGCATGTATCATACATACTAGGGGGAGTACTACTAGGGGAATCCATGGTGGAGAAGGATCTGGGGGGGGTTTTGGTAGATCATAGACTCAATAATAGCATGCAATGCCAAGCTGCGTTTTCCAAAGCGAGCAAAGTCCTTTCTTGTATTAGGAGAGGTATGGACTCCAGAGAGAGAGAGAGATATCATTGTGCCCCCCTGTACAAATCATTAGTAAGGCCTGTGGCGGCTGGTGGTATATTTTTTTTTTGGTGGGGGGGAGGGGAAAAATCTATCCGCCGCCAGCCCCTTGGACGGTCGGTCAGTCAGTGCTCTGTTCCCTGAGCCCATCCTTTTTTGAAGCCAATTGGAGCCTCAGTGCTTTGAAAAAGAAAAAAAAAAAATCCCTTTTTATTTTAGAGTTAATATATGTGACTATTCTCCATCCTGTACCCCTGATGAAGGTGTAGAAACAGGAAACGCGTCGGGTATTAGGGTATTTACCCATCGGAGAGCATCAGTGTCATTATGTATTCCATTTGGTTTGCTTTGTGTTTTGCCTTGTTTTTTTTTTGTATGCACTATTAGACGCCATACGTCTTTTTATATCTGTTCACTTGTCTAAATTTTCAATATTTGTACAATAAACTTTTTTTTTACATTTATCCAGTGTTGGTGGTCTGTCAAAGTCCCATTTAGGGGGTATTCTTTTTTGGTCTGTAAATCAGGGGTGGGACCACCACACTTCCTTCCTGTTATGGTGGAAGCCTCTCTTTTTTTCCATGGGAATCCAATGCGTCCGGCACCCCACATGTAGATTGGGGGCTGGGCAAATGGATTAGGGGGGGGCAGCACCCCTGCACCCAGTATGGCGGGGCACTTTAAGAGCTATAGGGGGTGCGACGTCAGAGCCAATGCGCGTGGCCGGCAGCCGCGATGTCCGCCGGGCGACCCGCGATCGCTCCTCAGAGAGCCAGAACCGGGATCTGTCAATGTAAACAGACAGATCCCCGTTCTGTCAGGGTAATAGAGAGAGATCTGCTGTTCCTAGTGATCAGGAACAGAGATCTCTCTCTACTCCCTGTCACAACACTACGTCCCTAGGGAACACTTAACCCCTTGATCGCCCCCTAGTGTTAACCCCTTCCCTGCCAGTGACATTTACACAGTAATCAGTGGCTATTTATAGCACTGATCACTGTATGAATGTTACTGGTCCCAAAAAAGTGTCAAAAGTGTCCGATCTGTCCGCCGCAATGTCGCAAGTCCCGCTAAAAATTGCTGATCACCGCCATTACTAGTAAAAAAAATGAATTTATAATAAAAATGCCATAAATATATCCCCTATTTTGTAGAGGCTATAACTTTTGCAAAAAAACAAATATACGCTTATTGCAATTTTTTTACCAAAAATATGTAGAAGAATACATATTGGCGTAAACTTATTTTTTTTTACAATTTTTTTGGGGGGGGGGGATATTTATTATAACAAAAAGTAAAAAATATTGTTTTTTTTTGTTTTTTTTTCAAAATTGTCGCTCTTTTTTTGTTTATAGCGCAAAAAATAAAAACCGCAGAGGTGATCAAATACCACCAAAAGAAAGTTCTATTTGTGGGAAGAAAAGGACATCCATTTTGTTTGTGTACAAGTCACATGACTGCGCAATTGTCAGTTAAAGCGACGCAGTGCTGTAACGCGAAAAAACGGCCTGGTCATTAAGGGGGGAAATCCTTCCGGGGCTGAAGTGGTTAAAAAAGACCTGGATTCTTTCCTAAATGTACATAATATAACTGGATACTGACATTTATAGGTAAAGTTGATCCAGGGAATATCTGATTGCCTCTCGGGGGATCAGGAAGGAATTTTTTTCCCCTGCTGGAGCAAAATGGTTCATGCTTTGCTGGGATTTTTCTTGCCTTACTCTGGATCAACTGTGGGTATAGGGTTGTGTTTTTTTTTTTGGAGATACCCTTTAAAGCGGAGATCCGCCCCCCCCCCCCCCCCCAAAAAAAAAATGAAAAGCCAGCAGCTACACATACTGCAGCTGTTGGCTTTTAATAATAGGACACTTAAAGGGGTTGTAAAGGTTTGTGTTTTTTCACCTTAATGCATCCTATGCGTTAAGGTGAAAAAACACCTGTCAGTGACCGGCCCCCCAGCCCCCCTGTTTTACTTACCTGAACCCTAAAACTTGTCCCACAGGGACGCGCTGTATCTCTGCCCGGGGTTCTCAGCTGTTGATTGGATAGATTGATAGCAGCGCAGTCATTGGCTCCTGCTGCTGTCAATCAAATCCAATGATGCGAGCGCCGGGGGTGGGGTCAAGTCCTGCATTCGTCGTCCATGGACGCCGAATGCTGGACACGGGAGCATGCCCGCAAGGTATCCCCCCCGGGAGAGCTCTTCTCCTAGGGGGTTATCTGATGTGGGGAAGAGCCGCGAGGGCCGCCGAGGGACCCCAGAAGAGCAGGTTCGGGGCCACTCTGTGCAAAACGAGCTGCACAGTGGAGGTAAGTATTATATGTTTGTTATTTAAAAAAAAAAAAAAAAAAACCCAACCTTTATTGTCACTTTAATGCCCCGTACACACGATCGGACATTGATCGCACATTCCGACAACAAAATTCATCTGATTTTTTCCGACGGATGTTGGCTCAAACTTGTCTTGCATACACACGGTCACACAAAGTTGGTCGGAAATTCCAAACGTCAAGAACGCGGTGACGTACAACGCGTACGGCGAGCCGAGAAAAACGAAGTTCAATATCCAGTGCGGCTCTTCTGCTTGCTTCCGAGCATGCGTGGCACTTTGTGCGTCGGAATTGTCTACACACGATCGGAATTTACGCAAACGGATTTTGTTGTCGGAAAATTTTAGATCCAGCTCTCAAACTTTGTGTTGGAAATTCCGATGGAAAAAGTCCGATGGAGCCCACACACGGCCGGAATTTCCGACAACAAGCTCCGATCGCACATGTTCCGTCGGAAAGTCCGATCGTGTGTACAGAGCATAACTGTCCTGGAGTCCAGCAATGTCGGCACCGCAGCTGATGTTTCCATCAGCTGTCGGGTGCTGCCGCCGCCATTGCCGGTAGGGGGACCTGGCAGTGTAGCCTTACAGCTTCATGCCGAAAACCCTACTGCACATGTGCGAGGCCCCGCTCCTCTCTCCTAATGGCCCGGCGACAGGGGGAGGAGGAGGGAGGAGGAGGGAGCCCCGCGGTGACGTCATGGGCCGCGGCGCAGACTCCCGGAAGTGGGAACAGGACACCTGTCAAGGACAGATATCCTGCCCCCCCCCCCCCCCCCGAAAGGTGCCAATTGTGGCACCGGAGGGGGAGAGGAGACAAATGAGCGGAAGTTCCACTTTTGGATGGAACTCCGCTTTAAGACATTAAGACAAGATAATTGGGTTGTATTAGGGGGCACATCATAAAACATACGGTTACCTTTTAAAGTGGAATAACCTAAAGATCTACAAAAAACGATTTCTGACATATCACAATATACAACATTAGCTTCATTTTTGAAAAAAAAAACCTATTCCTTTAATTATCAGAAAGAATGTCATCCTTGGAATCCAGTCCAGTGACCCTGCCTAGCCTAAGAGAAAAATACCATCAACCTGCTGCAGGAAGGCGGGAGCATTTAAGAGTTAAGTGTTAGGTAAAAGGTCAATTTAGGGAGGTTTGGCTAGGTTTAGGGTTACGGTAAAGTGACACTAAACTCTGGTTGGTTAAAAAAAAAAAAAGAAATCCTATTTCCTAACCTAGAAAAATACCTTCTATTGCTCTCAGCCTCCTCCAAATCTCCAAATTCTCTTTTTCTGCCGCTGTGACCTGATTTCCTGTTAGAGAGTTGCTGTGTTGGTTCTCTATGGTCTGACCGAATATAGGAACATATCTACTTTGCTCGCTCCTTAGATAGACTATGGGATTTGTAGTGTGCATATATGACGTCAACGGATTTCCCCATTCCCCAGATCCCCCCCCCAATGCCAGCCCAACAACATTATGGACCCAGATCTCAGAACACGCTTAAAGTGTTACTAAACCCACAACAGTAAAATCAGTCTGTATATGCAGTAAAGCATGCTTGTTATACTCACTGTGGCACCTAAGGGGTTAATCCTCTGTATTGTGATCCTGTCTCCGATCCTCCCCTTCTTCCGCTGTTCCCAATCCATCTCCTGATAGTACAGAGCTCTTGGGGGAACTCTGCACATGCTCAGTTTTTTGTGCATTGCTAGAGAGTTTTTCTATTTTTTTTTTCTCTTGGGAGGGTGCATGTGATCAGCACAGGGCCAATCAGCACTGTCCAGACAGAGGGTCAGGGGTCATGCAGCCTCAGAGGAGAATGAAATCTCCTCCTACAAGCTTTAACCAGACACTGATAGAAGTCACAAGACTGCTATATACTGCTGATGAGAAAAGGTATTTAGCAGTTTACATTTACTAAAATAATTGCATTTCCATATTCTGTGTCCTGTGGGAGACCAGATATAGTGACTGCAGGGTCCTGGGTTTAGTAACACTTTAAGTGGATGTAAACCTGATTCATGAAATTTGACCTGGGCACATTTATCTCTAGTGTTTTCTTATCTCTCTACAAAGCACTAAGTCCCGTGGCTTTCTCCTGCCCTGTGCTTCTCCATTCTTCAGCATGATAACTTCTGACAAGTTCTCTGTCAACCAAGAACCAGCCTGAAATTTGTGCCCTGGGAGGTTGCTATAAATAGATTAACAGAGACCTTGTCTTGTCACAGCACAGCTCTGCACATTCCTCCCTTCCTCTGCCAATGAGAAGAGGGGGTGTGTGCCTTTCCTCCAATCAGCTGTCTTGGCTGTATGCCAAGAATCCACTCCCAGTGCTGAACAGGAAGAGAAAATCTCTAACACATTGTGCACTTTCCAAATAATATAGCAAGTTAAAGACAGCAGATATACATGTAAGACTTATGTAGGGAGATTTGTTTCATCTCTGTGTATCATCTGAGGCTGTTCACTTCACTGGGTATATGCGAGGGTTTATATTCACTTTACCTATGCCCAGTCTGCATTTTGTTTTCGCACTTTCTAGGCGGCTGTGCCAAAATCAGGCCAACTTTATGGGTTGGTCCCGTTCAGTCTTTGCCTCTAAATATGCAGGGGGTGCCCATTACACCTGCTTGATGGGTTGGTCCCTCCTAGAGCCCACTTCTAAATATGTCACCCAATCACAGCCGTGATCTCTGCAGTTAATGCTTTTTTGAGTTACTACACATGTGCAGTATCTCAAAATAGGTTGGTGCTGTGATCCCGGGACATGACCCTGGACACGATATTGGTTGGATAGAAGGCCAAGATGCAGGACAGTTGCCATGTATGGGAATGTAGGGGACAAAACTGGAAATACCCAATGGGTGCATTTTATCCCCTTAGTACCTTTTCGTCTCTGGAGTGTGCAGTCGATGAACCCATCCATAGTTACAGTGGGGACGGAAAGTATTCAGACCCCCTTCAATTTTTCACTCTTTGTTATATTGCAGCCATTTGCTAAAATCATTTAAGTTCATTTTTTTTCCTCATTAATGTACACACAGCACCCCATATTGACAGAAAAACACAGAATTGTTGACATTTTTTCTGATTTATTAAAAAAAGAAAAACTGAAATATCACATGGTCCTAAGTATTCAGACCCTTTGCTCAGTATTTAGTAGAAGCCCCTTTTGATCTAATACAGCCATGAGTCTTTTTGGGAAAGATGCAACAAGTTTTTCACACCTGGATTTGGGGATCCTCTGCCATTCCTCCTTGCAGATCCTCTCCAGTTCTGTCAGGTTGGATGGTAAACGTTGGTGGACGGCCATTTTTAGGTCTCTCCAGAGATGCTCAATTGGGTTTAAGTCAGGGCTCTGGCTGGGCCATTCAAGAACAGTCACTGAGTTGTTGTGAAGCCACTCCTTCCTTATTTTAGCTGTGCGATTAGGTTCATTGTCTTGTTGGGAGGTAAAACTTCAGCCCAGTCTGAGGTCCTGAGCACTCTGGAGAAGGTTTTCGTCCAGGATATCCCTGTACTTGGCCGCATTCATCTTTCCCTTGATTGCAACCAGTCGTTCTGTCCCTGCAGCTGAAAAACACCCCCACAGCATGATGCTGCCACCACCATGCTTCACTGTTGGGACTGTATTGAACAGGTGATGAGCAGTGCCTGGTTTTCTCCACACATACCGCTTAGAATTAAGGCCAAAAAGTTCTATTTTGGTCTCATCAGACCCGAGAATCTTATTTCTCACCATCTTGGAGTCCTTCAGGTGTTTTTTTTAGCAAACTCCATGCGGGCTTTCATGTGTCTTGCACTGAGGAGAGGCTTCCGTCGGGCCACTCTGCCATAAAGCCCCGACTGGTGGAGGGCTACAGTGATGGTTGACCCTCTACAACTTTCTCCCATCTCCTGACTGCATCTCTGGAGCTCAGCCACAGTGATCTTTGGGCTCTTCTTTACCTCTCTCACCAAGGCTCTTCTCCCCCGATAGCTCAGTTTGGCCGGACTGCCAGCTCTAGGAAGGGTTCTGGTTGTCCCAAATGTCTTCCATTTAAGGATTATGGAGGCCACTGTGCTCTTAGGAACCTTAAGTGCAGCAGAACTTTTTTTTGTAACCTTGGCCAGATCTGTGCCTTGCCACAATTCTGTCTCTAAGCTCTTCATGCAGTTCCTTTGACCTCATGATTCTCATTTGCTCTGACATGCACTGTGAGCTGTAGTGCCGGTTCACATAGGGGCGACTTGTCAGGCGACCTAGTCGCCTGACAAGTCGCCTCCCGTTCTGTGCTATGGAACCGTTCTAATCGGAGCGACGCAAGTCGCTCCGACTTAGAAAAAGGTTCCTGTATTACTTTGGGGGCGACTTGGGGCGACTTGCATAGACTTCTATGCAGAAGTCGTCTCGCAAGTCGCCCCGGCAGTCGTTTGCAGGTCGCCTCGCTGAGGCGACCTGCAAGTCGTGCCGCCCATGTGTGAACCGAGCCGTAAGGTCTTATATAGACAGGTGTGTGGCTTTCCTAAACAAGTCCAATCAGTATAATCAAACACAGCTGGACTCAAATGAAGGTGTAGAACCATCTCAAGGATGATCAGAAGAAATGGACAGCACCTGAGTTAAATATATGAGTGTCACAGCAAAGGGTCTGAATACTTAGGACCATGTGATATTTCCGTTTTTCTTTTTTAATAAATCTGCAAAAATGTCAACAATTCTGTGTTTTTCTGTCAATATGGGGTGTTGTGTGTACATTAATGAGGGAAAAAATGAACTTAAATGATTTTAGCAAATGGCTGCAATATAACAAAGAGTGAAAAATGTAAGGGGGTCTGAATACTTTCCGTCCCCACTGTAGGTTCTAATTCAGGGGGGAAAAAAAGCGGAATCCTAGAAGACATAAACAGAATATTAGTTGCAAAGAATACATGACCTACCTCCCTTAGATTCACAGAGCCGGAAATTTTCAGGAGGGTCCTCGAGCATCATAATGGTGAGTTCAGTGCTATTACTGTAAAAGCTTTTACACAGCGGGTCCTACAAAACTCTTCTCGCTGCCGAGCAGTTACCAAGCAACATATTCATTGAAGAGGAAGAAAAAACCTGACAGTCTGGGAGCTCTAAATAGGTTCAGACAGCGGTAGAGATCCTGGGTGATCCCTGGGTGATGGGAGCTATTACCGGAAAGTCACACTTCACATCCATCTCAATGGGGCTGTCCTCACTTGTCACCTACAAAGCAGAGCTTGTTGACGGACAATTACTGGAAACCCAACGGACATTGAATTTATTAGAAGCATAGCAAGGTAATCCTGGAGCTTAAAGGAGGCAAACCCAAAGCCCAACTCTAGGCAGTAAAAAAAAAACTACCTTTGCACCCTATCCCCCCCACAATGCAAGGGTTGAATGCTTATTAGGTCTACAGCAGGGGTCTCCAAACTTTCTAAACAGGGGGCCAGCTTACTGTCCTTGAGAATTTAGGGGGGCCAGACTGTGGCCTTTGGGAGTAGGAAAGGTCCCGACATCAGAGGGAAAAAAATGCTCCATCGTTGGTTTCAGCGGGAGGCATTGTACCCTATCATTGGTGTCAGCGGGAGGCATTGTACCCTATCATTGGTGTCAGCGGGAGGCATTGTACCCTATCATTGGTGTCAGCGGGAGGCATTGTACCCTATCATTGGTGTCAGCGGGAGGCATTGTACCCCATCATTGGTGTCAGCGGGAGGCATTGTACCCTATCATTGGTGTCAGCGGGAGGCATTGTACCCTATCATTGGTGTCAGCGGGAGGCATTGTACCCCATCATTGGTGTCATTGGGCCCAATTGTTAGTGTCATTGGGAGGAATTGCCCCATCGTTGGTGTCGTTGTGAGGAATTGTGCCCAATCATTGGTCTCAGTGGGGGGGGGGATATGCCCCATTGTTGGTATTAGTGGATGAAATAGTGCCCCAAAAGCCAGATAACAGCAAGCAAAGGGTCGAATCTGGCCCCTCCAGGCCGCAGTTTGGAGACCACTGTACTAGAGGTATAGCTCCCAACTGTCCCTGATTTCGAGGGACTGTCCCTGATTTGGAACAATGTCCCTCTGTCCCTCATTCCTCCTCATTTGTCCCTCATTTTGGTTTGATCTATATATAGTTGTATATAAAATGCAATATTTATCTATCAATAAGTGTTTCCCAGTGCTAAACCCTTCATCCAATTTCTAAATTGCTGCGTTCGTAAATGTCAAAAGACAATATAAAGGAATAGTAATGGGAAAATAAAGCGATTGTGGGTTTAACAAATTTTTTTTTTTATAGTTCTCCATTAAGGGGGCGTGGCAGGGGGTGTGTCCTATGCCTATATACTTTTGCTAATAGGTGTCCCTCATTCCCATCTCAAAAAGTTGGGAGGTGTGCTAGAGGTAGAGGAATAAACTGTAATACTCACCTTATTCCAGGCTCTCTCCATCTACACCAGTGTTTCTCAACTCCAGTCCTCAAGGCGCCCCCAACAGGCCATGTTTGAGAATTTCCCTCAGATGAAATGGCTGTGGTAATTACTAAGGCAGTGAAATTGATCAAATGCCCTGTGCAAAATAATGGGAAGCCTGAAAACATGACCTGTTGGGGGGGGGGGGGGCGCCTTGAGGACTGGAGTTGAGAAACACTGATCTATGCAACCGGTTTGGCCGGTGGTCACACGTCAATGTCGTCAAGTACAATGCAGAACCAATGGTCGTGCATTGTACAAAAGGACAGCAAGAGCCCACCCAAAACTTGGATCATCAGAGAGGTGAAGTGATAAAAAAAAAAGGTAAATATTTTGGAGCTTAATCTGCTACAACTAAGCTTAACAAGCATTGCAGTGCAGAGGGCTCCACCCCAATCGTTAAATCTAGGGGCGGGGGAACAAAGTGTAATACTTACCCTATTCATCGCTCCAGCTGGCTCCCATAACATTGTGCTACCGATTCCCCGAAGCCTCTTGACCAAGACACCCCTGTCGGCGGGTGCACGCTGATGTGATCAAGTTCAATGCAGAACTGATAGTCTTACCTTGTATATCCGGACAGCACAGAGCTTTGGAGAGAAGTGAAGAGCGCCAGCAGGGCCGTTTTTTTTTTTTTTTCTTCCCAATAAATAGTGGAGTTCAACTTTAACCACTTGACCTCCGAAAGGTTTTACCCCCTTCATGACCAGGCCATTTTTTGCTATTCGGCACTGCACTACTTTAACTAGCAATTGCTCAGCCATGCAAAACTGTGCGCAAATTAATTTTTTTTCATTTTTTTTTTAACACAAACAGATCTTTCTTTTGGCGGTATTTGATCACCACTGTTTTTTTTTAATTTTTATTGTATAAATGAAAAAGGCCAAACATTTTGGGGAAAAAAAAAAAATATTTTTTACTTTCTTTTTTAAAACATATCCAATAAAATCTAATTTCTTCATAAATTCGGGCCAAAATGTTTTCTGCTACATGTCGCAAGCGCTGGCTGCCCCCCCCCCCCCCCCCCCATCCATGTGTCAGGCCCCTTGATCTACATGCAGGGTGGATCAGCAGAGGGCGCGGCGCATGCGCTCCTCTAAACCAGGAAGCACACTGAAACAGACAAGTACGCTGCGGTGTCTGGGGCTGCCACCAGCCAGGAGTTATTGTACTGCTGGCGGTCAGCAAGAGGTTAAAAAAAAAGAAGAGAGCCGATAACCAGCTTCTCTGAAAGGGACATCTACACTGATTATCAGTGCAGTCCCAACAGTGCCCACCAGTGCTGCCAATCTGTGCCCATCAGTGCTTCCTCATCAGTGTCACATATCAGTGCCACCTACCCCTAACCTCCCAACTTTCTGAGATGGGAATGAGGGACACCTATCAGCAAAGTATGCAGGCATAGGACACGCCCCCTTGCCACGCCCCCTTAAAGGAGAATTGTACAAAAAAACAAGATTGGTTAAACCCACAAGTGCTTTTTTTTTTATCACTAATATTCCTTTTTAATTTTTTTTTTTTTCACACAAATACAGCTTTCTAAAATGTTGGAAACAGGTACTTTTTCTCCTTCACTGGTGGGCACTGAGAGGTCGCACTGATGGGCATTGATGGGCACTGATAGGTTGCATTAATGGGCACTGATGGGGCGGCACTGAGGAGGCTGCACTGACAGCGGTGTTCTAACAGATAGTGCCCGCTATAGAGAAGTGCCTGGGATGTACTGCGCATGCGCCGCACGAAACAGCACAACAGCTGATTCTACGATCGGCTGGTGTGACGGCGAGACGGCGCCTGCGCACAATAGCCGACGGAAGAAATTTTTCTGTCAGATTGTGCCTGGTGCTGGCGAAGGCGTGTTCATGTCGGTGAAGGGCGGATTTGTACATGTTTGGGCGGATTTTTAAAGGATGGGCAACTACCAAAGTTGAAAACTTGGCCAAAGGGACCAATCACATCCTTTGTTTTATTTTTGCCAGGGGTGCAAGATAAACGTTGATTGGTCCCTTCATATTGGTCCCTACGGGTGTCAAAAGATAACTACATGTTGCTTAATATACAGAATTTACACTGGGTGATACTATAGATACCTAAAGCTAAAACCAACATGGGACCTACAAACTGTCATTTCTATAAGTTACGGGTACAGGGACACTTTTGACTGCATAACATCAATTTTTTATTATTATTATTTTTTTTATATTGCAGCACTTTTTTGTATCTCAATCTTTCTTCTCTTCTCTTCTCTCTCAGATGAATGTTTATAAATGCACGGAGCCGGTCCAGCCCCAGGCAAAGCTCCGCTTCCCTCACGTCATCTCCTCCAAGCAGACATCTCCGGAGATCGTTAATTGCAGGGATCGCTCTTTGAAGGCAGCGGGAAGCGATGAGATGGATGCAAATGAGGATGCAGAAAACCCGACACTGACAACGATTTCAGGAGCGCTGATATCAGGTAAAGATCAATAAGGGCCCTTAAAGTTGAATTCCATGCAAAAAAAAAAAAAAACTTTCATCTATATACAGTATACAATGGAGCTATGTTTGTTCACATCAAACGCAAATGTTACCTTGTAAAAGTAGTAGTGACATCATCACTGTGCTGTACATAGCATGAGCAGACAGTAGAGTTGTGGGAGGGGCCTGGAAGGCTCCACCCACTACAGGCTGCCTGCAGAAAACTACAGGAGGGGGCGGAGATAGGGTTGCCACCTTTTCTTCAAGTCAAACCCGAGCACTTTAGAGGAGAACAGCAATTTTTTTTTGTAGTATAAACTTTACATATATTTTGCGATTAAACAACATTTCTAATCATATAAAGTTAATCACAAGAGTCCCCCTTTACATCAGAGTCTGCAGAGTTCCCCTTTTATTTCTGAATCTACAGAGTTCCCCTTTTGCAGCTGAATCCGCAGAGTTCCCCTTTTATTTCTGAATCTACAGAGTTCCCCTTTTACATCTGAATCTGTAGAGTTCGCTTTTTACATCTGAATCCACAGAGTTCCTCTTTTACATCTGAATCCGCAGAGTTCGCTTTTTATATCTGAATCCACAGAGTTCCCCTTTTGAATCTGAATCCGCAGAGTTCCCCTTTTGCAGCTGAATCCACAGTTCTCCTTTTACATCTGAAGTGATAGAGTTCTCCTTTTGAATCTGAATCCGCAGAGTTCTCCTTTTGAATCTGAATCCACAGAGTTCTCCTTTTACATCTGAATCCACAGAGTTCTCCTTTTGAATCTGAATCCACAGAGTTCTCCTTTTACATCTGAATCTGCAAAGTTCTCTTTTTGAATCTGAATCCGCAGAATTCCCCTTTTGAATCTGAATCCGCAGAGTTCCCCTTTTGCAGCTGAATCCACAGTTCTCCTTTTACATCTGAATCCGCAGAGTTCTCCTTTTACATCTGAATCCGCAGAGTTCCCCTTTTGAATCTGAATCCGCAAAGTTCTCCTTTTACATCTAAATCCCCAGTTCTCCTTTTAAATCTGAATCCACAGAGTTCTCCTTTTAAATCTGAATCCACAGAGTTCTCCTTTTAAATCTGAATCCACAGCTTTCTCCTTTTAAATCTGAATCCGCAGAGTTCCCCTTTTACATCTGAATCTGTAGAGTTCGCTTTTTACATCTGAATCCGCAGAGTTCCTCTTTTACATCTGAATCCGCAGAGTTTGCTTTTTATATCTGAATCCACAGAGTTCCCCTTTTGAATCTGAATCCGCAGAGTTCCCCTTTTGCAGCTGAATCCACAGTTCTCCTTTTACATCTGAAGTCATAGAGTTCTCCTTTTACATCTGAATCCACAGAGTTCTACTTTTGAATCTGAATCCGCAGAGTTCTCCTTTTGAATCTGAATCCGCAGAGTTCTCCTTTTGAATCTGAATCCACAGAGTTCTCCTTTTAAATCTGAATCCACAGAGTTCTCCTTTTACATCTGAATCTGCAGAGTTCTCCTTTTGAATCTGAATCCACAGAGTTCTCCTTTTACATCTGAATCCGCAGAGTTCTCCTTTTACATCTGAATCCGCAGAGTTCCCCTTTTGAATCTGAATCCGCAAAGTTCTCCTTTTAACTCTAAATCCCCAGTTCTCCTTTTAAATCTGAATCCACAGAGTTCTCCTTTTAAATCTGAATCCACAGCTTTCTCCTTTTAAATCTGAATCCACAGAGTTCTCCTTTTACATCTGAATCCACAGAATTTCCCCTTTATATCTGAGTTTGCAGAGTTCCAACTACACTGTAAGGGGGGACTTTGCAGACTCTGATGTAAGGGAGAGCTCTGGGGACTCTGGTGTAAAGGGGAACGCTGATGTAAGGGGTGCATTGAGATCCCTGATTTACCTTTGTGTACTCACTCAGAGGCAGGAGAGAGAAGGGGGGAGACTTCAGATACAGGGATGGATGGTGAGCTCACTCACCCCTTGGCAGTCAGCACCTCTCATCCAGATGTATCTGAGGGTGCTGGACTTCAAATTCCCCACCGCCACTTTCCTTTTCTGAGGCACAGCGCCGGGGATTGGAATGTGGTTAGACAATGAGGGGGAGGGGCGGGAGGAAGAGGAGCAGACCGAGCCCTCTCTCCTCTCCTGTCTGTGTGGGGGGTGTGGATTGTTAGTGTTGTTAGTGTTGGCTTTGGGCAGCATGAAACTGAGTGTAACAGACACTCTCAGCTTAGACAACTGCAGCCAGCAACCCTGCTGGGAAGCCATAGTCCAGTCTAAATAATGTGTCCGAGTTTCAGGCAGTCTGAAACCCGGACACATGATTCAAAACCCCAACTGTCCGGGTGAATCCCTGCAGGGCTTTTTTTCAGCGGGAACGCGGGGGGAACGCAGTTCCAGCACCCCCAGCACTGAATGTATGTATTGGAAAGGGGTGCTGGAGGGTCTATTGAGGCTTGCTGCTGGGGTATCTATTATCGCTGGTGGGGATCTGTTTTGGGGTGGGTGTCTATTGTTGCTGGGGAAGTCTACTGTTGCTGGTGGGGGGGGTCTTATCTTGCTGGGGGGTCAATTGTTGCTGGGTGGGATCTACTGTTGAGGGAGAGGTCTATTGTTGCTGGCTGCTGGAGAGTCTCATTGATGCTGGCTGCTGAGAAATCTGTTACTTCTGCTAGGGGTCTATTGTTGCTGGGGTGGTATTTTGTTGTGGGGGTCCATGGTTGCTAAGGGAAAGTCTTTTGTTGTGTGGGGGGGGTCCATTGTTGCTAAGGGAAAGTCTTTTGTTGTGTGGGGGGGTCCACTGTTGCTGGGGGGAAGTCTTTTGTTGTGTGGGGGGTCCACTTTTGCTGGGGGGGAAGTCTTTTGTTGTGTGGGGGGGAAGTCTTTTGTTGTGTGGGGGGTCCATTGTTGCTGGGGGGAAGTATTTTGTTGCGTGGGGGGTCCATTGTTGCTGGGGGGAAGTCTTTTGTTGTGTGGGGGGGGGGGGTCCACTGTTGCTGGGGGGAAGTCTTTTGTTGTGCGGGGGGGTCCACTGTTGCTGGGGGGAAGTCTTTTGTTGTGTGGGGGGTCCACTGTTGCTGGGGGGGAAGTCTTTTGTTGTGTGGGGGGAAAGTCTTTTGTTGAGTGGGGGGTCCATTGTTGCTGGGGGAAGTCTTTTGTTGTGTGGGGGGGTCCATTGTTGCTGGGGGGAAGTCTTTTGTTGTGTGGGGGGGTCCATTGTTGCTGGGGGGAAGTATTTTGTTGTGTGGGGGGTCCATTGTTGCTGGGGGGAAGTCTTTTGTTGTGTGGGGGGGGTCCACTGTTGCTGGGGGGAAGTCTTTTGTTGTGTGGGGGGTCCATTGTTGCTGGGTGGAAAGTCTTTTGTTGTGTGGGGGGTCCACTGTTGCTGGGGGGAAGTCTTTTGTTGTGTGGGGGGGTCCACTGTTGCTGGGGGGAAGTCTTTTGTTGTATGGGGGGTCCATTGTTGCTGGGGGGAAGTATTTTGTTGTGTGGGGGGTCCATTGTTGCTGGGGGGAAGTCTTTTGTTGTGTGGGGGGGTCCACTGTTGCTGGGGGGAAGTCTTTTGTTGTGTGGGGGGTCCACTGTTGCTGGGGGGAAGTCTTTTGTTGTGTGGGGGGTCCACTGTTGCTGGGGGGGGAAGTCTTTTGTTGTGTGGGGGGGAAGTCTTTTGTTGTGTGGGGGGTCCATTGTTGCTGGGGGGAAGTCTTTTGTTGTGTGGGGGGTCCATTGTTGCTGGGGGAAAGTCTTTTGTTGTGTGGGGGGTCCATTGTTGCTGGGGGGAAGTATTTTGTTGTGTGGGGGGTCCATTGTTGCTGGGGGGAAGTCTTTTGTTGTGTGGGGGGGTCCACTGTTGCTGGGGGGAAGTCTTTTGTTGTGTGGGGGGTCCATTGTTGCTGGGGGGAAGTCTTTTGTTGTGTGGGGGGAAAGTCTTTTGTTGTGTGGGGGGGTCCACTGTTGCTGGGGGGAAGTCTTTTGTTGTGTGGGGGGGGTCCACTGTTGCTGGGGGGAAGTCTTTTGTTGTGTGGGGGGTCCATTGTTGCTGTGGGGAAGTATTTTGTTGTGTGGGGGGTCCACTGTTGCTGGGGGGGAAGTCTTTTGTTGTGTGGGGGGTCCACTGTTGCTGGGGGGAAGTCTTTTGTTGTGTGGGGGGTCCATTGTTGCTGGGGGGAAGTCTTTTGTTGTGTGGGGGGTCCATTGTTGCTGGGGGGAAGTCTTTTGTTGTGTGGGGGGTCCATTGTTGCTGGGGGGGAAGTCTTTTGTTGTGTGGGGGGTCCACTGTTGCTGGGGGGAAGTCTTTTGTTGTGTGGGGGGTCCATTGTTGCTGGGGGGAAGTCTTTTGTTGTGTGGGGGGTCCATTGTTGCTGGGGGGAAGTCTTTTGTTGTGTGGGGGGTCCATTGTTGCTGGGGGGGAAGTCTTTTGTTGTGTGGGGGGTCCACTGTTGCTGGGGGGGAAGTCTTTTGTTGTGTGGGGGGTCCATTGTTGCTGGGGGGGAAGTCTTTTGTTGTGTGGGGGGTCCATTGTTGCTGGGGGGAAGTCTTTTGTTGTGTGGGGGGTCCACTGTTGCTGGGGGGAAGTCTTTTGTTGTGTGGGGGGTCCATTGTTGCTGGGGGGGAAGTCTTTTGTTGTGTGGGGGGTCCATTGTTGCTGGGGGGGAAGTATTTTGTTGTGTGGGGGGGTCTATTGTTGCTGGGGGGGAAGTCTTTTGTTGTGTGGGGGGTCCATTGTTGCTGGGGGGAAGTCTTTTGTTGTGTGGGGGGGTCCATTGTTGCTGGGGGGGAAGTCTTTTGTTGTGTGGGGGGTCCACTGTTGCTGGGGGGAAGTCTTTTGTTGTGTGGGGGGGTCCATTGTTGCTGGGTGGAAAGTCTTTTGTTGTGTGGGGGGTCCACTGTTGCTGGGGGGAAGTCTTTTGTTGTGTGGGGGGGGGTCCACTGTTGCTGGGGGGAAGTCTTTTGTTGTGTGGGGGGGGTCCACTGTTGCTGGGGGGAAGTCTTTTGTTGTGTGGGGGGGTCCACTGTTGCTGGGGGGAAGTCTTTTGTTGTGTGGGGGGTCCACTGTTGCTGGGGGGGGAAGTCTTTTGTTGTGTGGGGGGTCTATTGTTGCTGGGGGGGAAGTCTTTTGTTGTGTGGGGGGTCCACCCACCTGTTTGGCTTGCAGTGCAACAGCCCGCCTGTGTTTTTTGTGCATTTAGGTGAGTCACATTTAGGGCGGCCCATTCATTTGAATGGGCTGGCCTACATGCGACAAGTACACAAAGAAGCGCTGACACCTTTTTATAAATTGCATCACGCTACAGTGCATGGCAGTAAGTTACCAGCGCATGTGCGTTGACTGGTGCGTTTGGGATGCCATTAAGAATAAATAGAAGCTGACAAAACCTTGGGCGTTGCATAAGTGTATACCTCCCAACTTTCTGAGATGGGAATGAGGGACACCTATCAGCAAAAGTATGCAGGCACAGGACACACCCCTGGCCACGCCCCCCCTTAAAGGAGAATTGTACAAAAAAACAAGATTGGTTAAACCCACAAGTGCTTATTTTACCACTACTATTCCTTTATATTGGCATTTGGAATTTACATACACAGCAATTTAGAAATCAGATGAAAGGTTTAGCACTGGGAAACAATTTTTCGATAGATTAAAAAGTGCATTTTATATACAACTATATAGATCAGACCAAAATGAGGGAAAAATAAGGAGGAATGAGGGACAGAGGGACATTGCTCCAAATCAGGGACAGTCCCTCGAAATCAGGGAGAGTTGGGAGGTATGTAAGTGTGAATGGGGACTAAGATAATATAACTCCATTGGATATACATTGTATCCAAATATAAAGGCAAAAGGTTCCAGGACTCCTCTTTGGGTTGAATTGCTGGAATAGCTTGTTTCTTTTTTTCTTTGCGGCAGAATGCATTTCGAAAGGATACTCAGACAATGATTTTCCTTGTTTACTACACTGATCATTTACACTGAGGATTCTTTTATGTTCACTATATACAATAAGACAAATGTACAGTGTAGTTTTCATGCACTTTACTCCAACGTTCTACAGCAAAAAAAAAAAGATCAACCGGCCTAAGGCTACCTATTACTACTACAGTATGTATTTACCGTACACGGCAGGGATCACAGCAGCTTTCCTTGATGTATTTGATTGTTTTTTGTGATCAAAAGCTGGTTGAAAGTGAATGAAACTGCTAGGAAATTGCCTGTGGGTACGGCCAGTACATATGGTGAGTACTTACATCATCATCCTTAAATAGGAGCTACAGTCTTCTATCCAAAATTGTCATAAAGCATCCTTGGGATTCTTGTGACTTGCAGCATCTAATGTGGATATTCCTACTGTATACCCGTCCATATAGTATGAACCTGTAAAATCTTTCATTATATATTTCCCCTGGGTATTCTGTCAGCAGCCATTGCAGATATGGGCACCCGAAGCCCGCTCCTATGCATTTCTGCAGTTTCTGCTCCCTGCTGCTCTGACCCACGTCCCGGCCTCTGGGTAGGGATCTCCTGTCTTCCGGGTGGAGCTCTCAACTACTGTTAGGCCCTTGATTATAAAAGGTGTGCATCCCTGCCCACTCAGTCTGCTGGTCTCCGGAAAGACCTGGAGAAGGGTTAGGTGGCGGCCCGTCCATTATGGTGGGCGCCGCCACCTCTATCCGCGCCACCTCCTATATGGTTATTGGATAGATTCATGTATATGAATCTATTCACGGCTGCCACGGCCATCACCTATTCATGGAAAAGAAAGATATCACCGCTCCAGGAGGACAAGCAGGTGGTGAACCTCTTTCCTGGTTCGGAAGCCACCTCCTATTCATGCGTCTGGGCCCTTTCAGGATGGCGGGCGCATGAGGGGTGTTTTTTTTTTTTTAAGCACCTGATTAGAGCCATAGGCTCTAATAGGCTTCAAAATAGGGTGGACTCTGAGTGCAGAGCACCCAGGTGTGTTAGAAAAGCAGATGAATATTCGCTTTTCTAACACTGTATCGCCTCTCCGCCAATCAGGAGGCGTGGGTCTGATACCCATTTCTCGGTTGGCTGAAAAGTCAGGCGATCCTATTGGACACCTAGGAGGAGGGGAGTAGATGCACGGTGGAAGCCGCCGTGATCTCAGAAGAGAAGAGGACACAGGAGATGCTGCCAGATGCCTGTCGCAGCCTGAGCCCCTGCCCGATGTGCCCATCGTTCCCCACCGCCGTGTGCCCACCAATCCCCACCGCCGATGGGGTAAGTGCCGTTGGACCGGCAGACGAGGGGGGAAGGTGCCCCCCCCCCCCAACAAAAAAACACCAGCTGCCACTGGTTAGAGGCTTAATCCCTCCCAAGACTCTTTGAAGTCTCTGAACTCCGGAATCCAATCTGGGAATTACAACACTGGGAGTAGAAATGAAAGACCAGTTTTCCCTGCCTAAAACCATTCTGGAGCCCCTCATTCTGTATTTGTGAGAATCCTGTGTGCCTTTTAGCAGCAAATATAGTGTGTGTGTGTATATATATCATTTTTTTTTTCTTGAGTTGCTGATGGATGATTCAGCTTACTACAAACTTAAAACCCATGTCACGGTGGACTCACAATGTAATTATCGTTTCTATAACAACCTCAATAAAGGATGAGAAAAGCATAACTCGTCATAAGTGATCTCCACAGTCCTCTAGTTGTGGAGTGTCGGCTGTTTTCGGTATGTTGTATAGTGTTGGAGTGAGAAGAGAGCTGTACCAATATAATTGGCCGTGACTCATCCCGGAGATGTCTGTAGATTGTATGTATGTAGGACACATGTCATCACTCATCATGTGCTGTACACGGGATGTCAACTGTCACCAGGACTCATCTGCATCCAAATCATCAGGATCTGTAATAGGAATCTCTCCTTGAGTAAAATATATATAAAAGACCAAAATACATGGGAGATCAATCAAGCTGAGTGTTTTACATGATACATAGGAAATCTATCCATCCATCTATCCTTTGTATCCATCCAAATCGTATTAATCATTCGATCAAATAAATAAATTAATCAACCAGTGAAATCTATCCATCTTTAATTATCTATTTATCTGCTCAATCTTTTTTATGTATCCAAATCTTATCAATCATTCAATCAACGTACCAATCAATCAATGAAATCCTATCTATCTATCTATCTATCTATCTATCTATCTATCTATCTATCTATCTATCTATCTATCTATCTATCTATCTATCTATCTATCTATCTATCTATCTATCTATCTCTGTCTGTCTACCGGTATCTATCCAGGGGCGTACTGACCATTCGGGCACTCGGACACTGGCCGAGGGCCCCATGCCACTAAGGGGCCCCATCAGGGTTGTCAGCCTCAATAAAACCAGGGACAGTATGTAAAAATCTGTGTTTTTTTAAAAATCCCAAGATTATAACTGCCCCGCCTCTCCAGTACCTTTTCAGTGTGTGTGTGTGTATACTGTGTGTGTATACTGTGTGTGTATATTGTGTGTCTGTGTGTGTATACTGTGCAGCCCCATAATCTATTGCCTGGGGGCCCTTTAATCTCCTATTGCCCGGGGGTCCCATAATCTCCTATTGTCTGGGGGCCCTTTAATCTCCTATTGCCTGGGGGCCCTTTATTCTCCTATTGCCCGGGGGTCCCATAATCTCCTATTGTCTGGGGGCCCTTTAATCTCCTATTGCCTGGGGGCCCTTTATTCTCCTATTGCCCGGGGGTCCCATAATCTCCTATTGTCTGGGGGCCCTTTAATCTCCTATTGCCTGGGGGCCCTTTAATCTCCTATTGCCCGGGGGTCCCATAATCTCCTATTGTCTGGGGGCCCTTTAATCTCCTATTGCCTGGGGGCCCTTTAATCTCCTATTGCCCGGGGGTCCCATAATCTCCTATTGTCTGGGGGCCCTTTAATCTCCTATTGCCTGGGGGCCCTTTATTCTCCTATTGCCCGGGGGTCCCATAATCTCCTTTTGCCTGGGGGCCCCATAACCTCCTATTGCCTGGGGTCCCATAATCTCCTATTGCCCGGGGGTCCCATAATCTCCTATTGCCTGGGGGCCCCATAATCTCCTATTGCCTGGGGGCCCTTTAATCTCCTATTGCCCGGGCGCCCCATAATCGACTATTGCCTGGGGGCCCCATAATCTGCTATTGCCTGGGGGCCCTTTAATCTCCTATTGCCCGGGCGCCCCATAATCGACTATTGCCTGGGGGCCCCATAATCTGCTATTGCCTGGGGGCCCTTTAATCTCCTATTGCCCGGGGGGCCCCATAATCTCCTATTGCCCGGGGGCCCCATGAGTTGTCAGTCCACCCCTGTATCTATCTATCAAATATCTATTGATCTCCTATCATCTGTCTATCTACAGATCAGTGTGTGAACACTCCCTCTTCTGACAATGAAGATTTGGAGAAGGTGAACAGCCCCCATCATGTACCGAAGCTGCGTTACTCCCTTGGATATGACCGTCAGACAGCCGAGCTCTGTGTGTCTTTCCTGGAAGGTGAGGCCTTCATGTATTTTAGGCTCTGATTAGTTCATATCAAAACTGCTAATATGGTAGCAAAAAAAAAAAAAAGTTTTGAACATTCTATTTTTTCCTAAACCCTGATTGGATGTTTTAGGGAACAAAGCAGTTCTGGGTATATATATTGGCTAATAGAGGAATCGACATGGATTAGCGAACTATCTTTAAAGCACATCTAAATCCAATAACAATGTTCTGTTCAAATGCAGCTTTATGCATTGTCATTCCTCCTTAGACCCAGTCCGTCCAGACTGTATGGTCATCTGCTAACTTGGCACTATCCACAGGCAGATTAACTCTTATAAAAGACACAGATGTTGTGTCCAATGCAGTTTTACTTAATTGCAGCACCGAGGATGCTTCTTTCTGGTCTTTTGAACTGTAAGAAAACCATAACCTTCCTAATAAGAATGGATGAACAGTCGGGGCCGAGCGTACGTTTGGCCTGAACATCGCCAGTTTGGGTGTTTGCTGAACACCCTAATTTTCTGTGTGCTCGGCGGGATGTTCGCCAAGCGAGTGCACAGTCAATAGGTTGTTAAGGAGCGGGGCCGGGAAGCCGGCTGCCACGTCCTTAACAACGGATGAGTCATCAGCTGTCAGCGGGTTTCCCCACTGACAGCTGAATGAAAAAAAAAATATTGCCGAATTTGCCAGAAATAGAAAATGTAAATAAAAAAAATGCGTGAGGGTCCCCCCCCCCCCAACCCTTACCAGGCTCTTTGGGCCTGGTATAGATTTTGAGGGGAACCCCATGCCAATTTTTTTATTTAATGGTGTAGGGTTCCCCCCAAAATTCATACTAGACCCTTATTCGAGCATGCAGCCTGGCAGGCCAGGAAAGGTGGGGGGAAGCGAGCCTCCCTCCTAAACCATACCAGGCCACATGCCCTCAACATGGAGGAGGTGCTTTGGACAAGTGCCTGGGAGGTGGTTGTGGGGGTCTGCGGGCGGGGGGCTTATCGGAATCTGGAAGGCCCACAGATCCTGGCTACCCCTACGCAAATGAGTATGGGGTATATTGTACCCCTACTCATTCACCAAAAAAGTGTCAATAATAAATAAAGACAGGTGGCAGTCCTTTATTAAAAAAAATTTTAAATAAAAAAAAAAATGTCCCCCGATGTAGATCCATCGTCAATCACGACGCCCGCCGCACCGCTGGACCCGACAAAAGAAAAAAAATCAAAAAACGCTCTACCCTTAAAGGATAACCGCCGAATGCCTGCTCCACCTTGTGACAGTTCTTAAATAGGTAAGGGGTGGGGTCTCCTAGCGACGTCACCCGGTGGCACCGCCCCATGCTGGGTCAGTGACGCCACAAGGGGGCGGTGCCACCAGGTGAGCTCACCAAGTTTATGAACTGTCACAGGCATTCAGCGATTGCGAGTAATGAGGTTTAAGAGCGTTTCGCAATATGAGCTATTTTTTTTTTTTTTAAATCCTGACTCGCTTTGCGAGCGTTGTCTCGCAAGAGGAGCAGGATTCAAGCTGCTGGGGTGTGCAGTACCGCATTTAGCCAGAAGTGCGGGGGGGGTGCCGGTGACTCTCAGAAGCACTCGGATATGCTCAGAGATGCTCGTAGATATTCAGAAACACTCCCAATCACGATATCCCCGCACCTCTGGCCACATGCGGTACTACATAGACTGTTCCCGAGTGTCTCTGATTGTCTCCGAGTGTTTCCGAGTGTCTCTGGCGCCCCCCGCACCTCTGGCCACATGCGGTACTGAAAGACAAGCAGTGACTGTGGAACAGATTATCTGATTTTCCATTATTTCCTATGGGGAAACTCGCTTTGATATACGAGTGCTTTGGATTAAAGCATTCTTCTGGAACAAATTATGCTCGTAATCCAAGGTTTTACTGTATATTGCAGCTTGCCAGTCCTTAGATGGGGTGGCTGCATTTGTTTTCTCTTTTCGGGCAAATAATATTTTCAGCAAGTACAGAAAATGCCTGTTGATCCTGCCAGAAATCCAAAAAAATACATGAAATGGGAAAGAACAAACCAAAAAAATTTTATATATTGCAGCTTACTAGTCCTTAGATGTGGTGGCTGTATTAGTTTTACCTTTTCAGGGTCACCAGGTAACAATAAGGGTGGGGGGGGGGTCAGAAAAATAAAACTTTGTTTTTGGGTTTAGATTTGCTCAAAAAATATCAAAACAAGAAATAATAAAAAATAAAAATAATAAAAATAAAAAATAATCGTAAAAGACATTTGAACATCAAACATCAAACATCCTCCTGTTGTCCTGTGATTAAGCTGTAGGTGTGCTGCTGCCTGGAGAGGAGGATTCTGGGAGTCACTGCTACGTTATGGGCACACTGAAGAAGCAGGGCGGACGGACGGAGGCGCAGACCGCCTTGGTGAAAAGATCGGCGCACACCGTCTGGGAAGAAGCTCTGTTGTTCCCCCTACAGGAGGAGGACCGAGCCCAAGCCACGCTGACCCTCACCCTGCGCAACTGCGACCGATTCTCCAGGCACCAGGTGGCCGGGGAGATCACCCTGAGCCTGGCCAATGTCGGCATACCGTTTGGCACGGCGCGATGGGTGGATCTCAGGGCAGCCGAAAAGGTGAGAGCAACAGCAGTACCTCAAGAGCCAAGGTCTAGACCAGTGGTGGTCAACTGACTCAGTATAGAGAGTCTCAAGTGTGGCCCCTGATGCCACCAAAGGCCCGCAGATAATATTTAGTGAATGTAATACTATAGAAGGCTGTCAGAGACTGCAGACATGATACAGGAGATGGTCAGAGACTGCAGACATGCTACAGGAGATGATCAGAGACTGCAGACATGATACAGGAGATGGTCAGAGACTGCAGACAAAGTACAGGAGATGGTCAGAGACTGCAAACATGATAGAAGAGATGGTCAGAGACTGCAGACATGATAGAAGAGATGGTCAGAGACTGCAGACATGATACAAGAGATGGTCAGAGACTGCAGATATGATACAAGAGATGGTCAGAGACTGCAGACATGATACAAGAGATGGTCAGAGACTGCAGACATGATACAAGAGATGGTCAGAGACTGCAGACATGATAGAAGAGATGGTCAGAGACTATAGACATGATACAAGAGATGGTCAGAGACTGTAGATATGATACAGGAGATGGTCAGAGACTGCAGACATGATAGAAGAGATGGTCAGAGACTGCAGACATGATACAAGAGATGGTCAGAGACTGTAGACATAATACAAGAGATGGTCAGAGACTGCAGGCATGATAGAAGAGATGGTCACAGACTGCAGACATGATAGAAGAGATGGTCACAGACTGCAGACATGATACAGGAGATAGTCAGTTTAATACAAGAGATGGTCAGAGATTGTTATCATTTTGTGTGACAATTTATATTACTTTTGGCGAAAATAAAAAGAACAAAAGAGAATGGACAGCACAGAAAAAAGTAAGATAGTGTGGAAGACGTAAACCAACCCATTTCACTACTAGAAGTCAATCTAAAGAATCTTTTTCATAAGTACCAAAACATAGAATTTCATTTCTGACTGCTGCTTCCTTCCTTTGATTTCCTGACACCAAGAGAAAAAAAGGTGACAGGGAGGGGGGCTCCGGCATGCAGCCTGTGATTGGAAGCCTCAGCTCTGTTCTGATGTGTTGTGTGAGGGGGGTGGGGTGTGTCCCTTCCCTCCAATCACCTCTCAAAGCTCTCCTCACTGAGCTCTGCAGAGTAACTTCAGCTCCCACAGCTCAGACAAGCTGTATAAATTAAAATAAAATAAACAGGTGCAACGTATGTAGGATGATTTGTTTCATCTCTGTGTATCAGCTGAAGCCAGTCACTTCACTGATTATATATGTAATGATTTACAACCACTTTAAGCTTTGACAATAAAACCTGGAAGCTGATTGGTTACTATGTAGAGCTGCACCAGATTGTGAATTCTCCGGGTTTAGTAAATCTCCCCCCCCCTATGGAGTTACATTGGAGGATTTCAGCAGCTTCTTGTTTGAAAACAAGATCCTTTGTTTGGGTGAGAATGAAGCTCTTTGTATTCAGAACAAAACTGTCATCATCAGGGAAGAGTTCACATTATACGGCATTTAGGCGTGAGTAATAAATTCAATCAGCAAAGTTATCACAGCGGAGAGAAGAGCGGAGAGAAGAGCGGAGAGAAGAGCGGAGGTGCCTCCATCACAAACAATAAAAATACCGCCGCAGAATAATTACGTCCGATGCCGCCTATATTTAGCAACAGACGTCATTGTAGCAATCGCTAACTCACACCCGTGATTTGTCATATCCATCCGCTGTGCAGCAATCGCTGTGCGGGAGACGGAGGATTAGAAGTTCTAATGCCAGGAACTACAAGGAAGCCATGTTTAACCCCTTCAATTCTGGGCACTTTTACCCCCTTCCTGCCCAGGACAATTTTCAGCTTTTAGCGCTGTCGCACTTTGAATGCCAATTGTGCGGTCGTACAACACTGCACCCAAACTAAATTTTTCCCACCCCTTGTCCCGGCCCTGCAGGTGATACACAGAGATGAAACAAATACTCCCATATAAGTTGTACCTGTCTATCTGCAGCCATCTCTTCTCTACAGCCATTTTAATTGCAGAAATTATACAGTTTGTCTGAGATTTCAGAAAACGGGGCAAAGCTCAGTGAAAAGCGCTCTATGAGCTGATTGGAGGGGAAGGAACACCCCCCCCCCTCCCCCTCCACATGGCACACAGGAACAGAGCTGAGGCTGTCAATCAGCTGGGGGTCCCTCCGCTGTCACCTTTTTTTCTCTTGGTGTCAGGAAAACTTGTCAGAAGTGACTCATGCTGATAGCAGAGGAAGGAGGCAGCAGACAGAAATGAGACTTAGTGCTCTGGATTGAGACACATACACACTATAGAGGGATATGCTTTGTTCATATTTCATGTCTGAGGTTTACAACTAAAGATTTTCTCACCTAAAGTTCGGGTCATAGGCGAGAATGACGTACCCGGACCCCGCTAGGCGCAGGAACGCTCACTCTGGGGATCAGTGAGGTGTTTCTGCACATGTGCGCTGTCCATCAAACTGCCTCCTGGGGTTTCTACGTCACTCATCCCAGGGGGCGGATTGCGGAATTCCGCACATGTGCAGAAGCAGCACAGGTGTCTGTCAGTTCACTGGCAGGGGTCCACACAGTGTGCATGCGCATGCGCAAGGGGCCCTTAGACCTGGCAAAGACCTGCACATGTGACAGGAATGAATTCAAGATGGCGGCGCCAGTGAGGCGCAGAGTAGGGAGTGCTTTCCACTTTCACTTTTTACCAAAGTCTCCCAGCTGGTAAAAAAATAGAAACACGATTTTAAAAATTCCCACAATTCTGTTTGGGGAGGGAGGGGTGTTAAAATGGAACTAACTCTCTTTTGGGAATTACTTTCCGCTTTAACTTTTTTTTCCCCAAAGTCTTCTGGCTGGTCAAGTGACATGCTGGCCCCTCTTCAGCTCATGATCTTCTCCATTGGTGGGAGGATATGCATAGAACGGCACTGATCTGATGATGTCAGCGACAGCGCTGTATGAATATACTACACATAAAGGGTGCTCCTTGGGGGCGGGTTCTCTATCATTCAAAGTATTCTCAGTCTTGTGGCTTGAATGATATTGTTGTTTTTGAGGTTGAATGATGAGAAGACCGAGGGCATCTTGTGGCAGAATAGGAGTACTGCGGGGGGGTAGGATTGCAGATTACAGGTGAGCAGCCTTTTTCAAACTGTTTAACAGGAGGAGCCCTTAAAATAGCTTTCGGGTCTCAGGGGACCCCTGTCAATAATTACTATATCTACAGATCTCTGTACATTAGTGTAATCAATAAGTTGAAGCTTAAGAATCAATAAACAAATAAGGAATTTAGCGTATTTGACACCCAGTGCTACTCTGTATAGTACACAATTATTTTTTTTAGCAATTATTAAATTATACAAATAATAATGGGAAGAAAGGAAATGCTGATAGTGAAAATTGTAGTGTTCCCTCACATTGGTGGTCAGGAAAGAGCCTCCTTACATTGGTGGTCAGAAAAGCTTCCCCTTACATTGGTGGTCAGGAAAGAGCCTCCTTACATTGGTGGGCAGGAAAGAGCCTCCTTATATTAGTGGTCAGGAAAGACCCTCTTTGCATTGGTGGTCAGGAAAGAGCCTCCTTACATTGGTGGTCAGGAAAGCTCCTCCTTACATTGGTGGTCAGGAAAGAGCCTCCTTACATTGGTGGTCAGGAAAGAGCCTCCTTACATTGGTGGTCAGGAAAGAGCCTCCTTACATTGGTGGTCAGGAAAGAGCCTCCTTACATTGGTGGTCAGAAAAGAGCCTCCTTACATTGGTGGTCAGGAAAGAGCCTCCTTATATTAGTGGTCAGGAAATCTCCCCCTTACATTGGTGGTCAGGAAAGAGCCTCCTTACATTGGTGGTCAGGAAAGAGCCTCCTTACATTGGTGGTCAGGAAAGAGCCTCCTTACATTGGTGGTCAGGAAAGAGCCTCCTTACATTGGTGGTCAGGAAAGAGCCTCCTTACATTGGTGGTCAGGAAAGAGCCTCCTTACATTGGTGGTCAGGAAATCTCCCCCTTACATTGGTGGTCAGGAAAGAGCCTCCTTACATTAGTGGTCAGGAAAGAGCCTCCGTACATTGGTGGTCAGGAAAGCTTCCCCTTACATTGGTGGTCAGGAAAGAGCCTTCGTACATTGATGGTCAGGAAAGCTTCCCCTTACATTGGTGGTCAGGAAAGAGCCTCCTTACATTGGTGGTCAGGAAAGCTCCCCCTTACATTGGTGGTCAGGAAAGAGCCTCCTTACATTGGTGGTCAGGAAAGAGCCTCCTTACATTAGTGGTCAGGAAAGAGCCTCCTTACATTGGTGGTCAGGAAAGCTCCCCCTTACATTGGTGGTCAGGAAAGAGCCTCCTTACATTGGTGGTCAGGCAAGAGCCTCCTTACATTAGTGGTCAGGAAAGCTTCCCCTTACATTGGTGGTCAGGAAAGAGCCTTCGTACATTGATGGTCAGGAAAGCTTCCCCTTACATTGGTGGTCAGGAAAGAGCCTTCGTACATTGATGGTCAGGAAAGCTTCCCCTTACATTGGTGGTCAGGAAAGAGCCTTCGTACATTGATGGTCAGGAAAGCTTCCCCTTACATTGGTGGTCAGGAAAGAGCCTCCTTACATTGGTGGTCAGGAAAGCTCCCCTTTACATTGGTGATTGTAAGGGATCATTTTTTTTATAACAAACATGTCCTACTTACGTCCATTGTGCAGCTCGTTTTGCACAGAGTGGCCCCGATCCTCGTCTTCTGGGGTCCCCCCCGACGGCTCTCGCGGCTCCTCCCCCTATCAGTTAACCCCCTAGGAGAAGCGCTCTCCCGAGAGGGATACCTTGCGGGCGCGCTCCCAAGTCCAGCATTCCGTCCATGGACGCTGAATGTATGACTCGGCCCCACCCCCCGGCGGCGGCGCCATTGGATTTCATTGACAGCAGCAGGAGCCAATGGCTGCGCTGCTACCAATCTATCCAATCAAGAGCCGAGAACCCCGGGCAGAGAGACAGCGCATCCCCGCCGGGTCAAGTTCCAGGGCTCAGGTAAGTAAAACGGGGGGCGGTCACTGCCAGGTGTTTAGGATAGGATGCATTAAGGTGAAAAAAAAGTAAGTAATGTGAAAGTGTAACACTTCCAGGTATTTATTACCTACCACAGAGGCCACAGTTCTCTTCCTGACAATGCCTTCATCCATACCTCCCAACATTTTGAGATGGGAATGAGGGACACCTACTAACAAACGTATGTAGGCAGAGGACACGCCCCCCGCCACACCCACTTAAAGGAGAATTAACCAAAAAAAAAGGTTCATTAAATCCACAAGGGCTTTTTTTTTTTACCACTAAGATTCCTTTATATTGGCTTTTAAAATGTACAAATACAGCAATTTACAATTTGGATGAAAGGGTTAGCGCTGGGAAACACTGTTTGAAAGATAAAAAGTGCATTTTATATACAACTATATGGATCAGACCAAAATGAGGGACAAATGAGGAGGAATGAGGGACAGAGGGACATTACTCCAAATCAGGGACAGTCCCTCGAAATCAGGGACAGTTGGGAGCTATTCTTCATCTGCTTTTCTATCCAGAAAGACAGCACCATTTTTGTTCAGGTATCATCCAGGGACACAATCTACTTCCTGAACTGAGATGCCTGCTCAGAAAAGATACCGTCATATAAATCCTCATGCCTGTGTAGTTTGTGTCTGTGCATACTTTCACCTTGCTGCAAAGTTGCAATATTACATGCTGATTGCTTGCGTGGCTAAGGGAAAGGAGTTGGGATTTGAATGTTTTATCCATACATTGTACAACAACAGGATCACTAATTCCTGTCCTTCCCAACTGCACATTGTCACCCGCCCTTTGCTTCTCCACCGCCCTGTTAGGATGCCTTAATGGAAGGCTCCACTTTGGGGCACAGTTGCCCTTTAATGCTCCGATGACAGGTGCACTTTAATAACATCTGTGTTATTACAGAGGCAGCATGCAATCTCTGGTTAGAGAGCACAGACCTGAGGCATCTCCTCCCAGATCAGCTTGTCCTAGATTAGAGCAGAGATGGCTGTCTGCGTCATCAGGGACCCTGGAGGAAACGGCTGGTGCAGATCATTCCTGAATCACTTGTAGAGGAGAAGGGGGGGGGGGGGGGGTTCAGGTGGCTATTTATAGATCCACACATATCACAATCTGTAGCATCTATATCATTCCCCGATTTAATATCCTGCCGGTGGGAGAGACGTCACTGATCACACAAATCTGGGCTTTATTATCGCAGTTCCATTTTCTACATCTAGATTATAAATACGGATTGCTAGTGAGAGGAAAAAAACAACAACCTTATTCCTTATCTGATTTTGTGAGTTTTTATTGTTTAGATGTAAGGTAGGGGTGTCCAAACTTTTTTTCAAAGAGAGCCAGATTTGATGAAGTGAACATGTGTGGGGCCGACCATTTTGCCTGACATTCTTTGAACCATTAAAATTAAATGCAAATGAACTAATACACTGCCCAACAAGAATTCTCTTGCCCTTGTGGCTGTGTGTGGTGAAGAGTCCAAGGATGAGCTCGGGCGTGTTATTTGGATATACCGTATTTATGGGCGTATAACAAACACCTTCACTTTAAGAGGGACGTTTCAGGGAAAAAAACGAAATTTTAAATAAAGAACTGTGAAGCAAAATTAGGGTCAGTGCCCATCAATGCAGCCTAATCAGTGTCCATCTGCAGCCTCACCATTGCCATGAATGCAGCCTCACCATTGCCATGACTTCAGCCTCTGAATGCAGCCTCACTGTTGCCATGAATGCAGCCTCACCATTGCCATGAATGTAGCCTCTAAATGCAGCCTCACCATTGCCATGAATGCAGCCTCTGAATGCAGCCTCACCATTGCCATGACTTCAGCCTCTGAATGCAGCCTCACTGTTGCCATGAATGCAGCCTCACCATTGCCATGAATGTAGCCTCTAAATGCAGCCTCACCATTGCCATGAATGCAGCCTCTGAATGCAGCCTCACCATTGCCATGAATGCAGCCTCACCATTGACATGAATGCAGCCTCACCATTGACATGAATGCAGCCTCATCATTGCCATGAATGCAGCCTCATTATTGCCATGAATGAAGCCTCACCATTGCATTGAATGCAGCCTCTGAATGCAGCGTCACCATTGCCATGAATGAAGCCTCACCGTTGCCATGAATCCAGCCTCACCATTGCCATGAATGCAGCCTCTGAATGCAGCCTCACTATTGCCATGAATACAGCCTTTATCATTGCCATAAATGCAGCCTCTGAATACAGTCTCACCATTGCCATGAATGCAGCCTCTGAATACAATCTCACCATTGCCATGAATGCAGCCTCACCATTGCCATCAATGCGGCCTCATCATTGCCATCAATGCAGCCTCATCATTGCCATGAATGCAGCCTCTGAATACAGTCTCGCCATTGCCATGAATGCAGCCTCACCATTGCCATGAATGCAGCCTCATCATTGCCATGAATGCAGCCTCTGAATACAGTCTCACCATTGCCATGAATGCAGCCTCGTTATTGCCATGAATGCAGCCTCTGAATGCAGCCTCACCATTGCCATGAATGCAGCCTCATTATTACCATGAATGCAGCCTCACCATTGCCATCAGTGCAGCCTCTGAATGCAGCCTCACCATTGCCATGAATGCAGCCTCTGAATGCAGCCTCACCATTGCCATGAATGCAGCCTCATTATTGCCATGAATGCAGCCTCACCATTGCCATTAATGCAGCCTCTGAATGCAGCCTCACCATTGCCATGAATGCAGCCTCACCACTGCCATGAATGCAGCCTCTGAATGCAGCCTCACCATTGCCATGAATGCAGCCTCACCATTGACATTAATGCAGCCTCACCATTGCCATCAGTGCAGCGTGATGGATGCCTATCTGCAGCCTCGGAGGGGACAGGGAGGGAGGCGCGACGAGCGCCAACAGATTACATACAGGAGAATCTCCTGTTTAATACAAAGTCCCGCCTCCTATAATAGACAGGACAGTCGTCCAATGGCAATCCAGGAGACTTCCTATTATAGAGGCCGCTGAGTAAGCAGGAGATTCTCCTGTATGTAATCTGTCGGCACTCGTCCCACCCCCCTCCCTGTCCCCTCCGAGGCTGCCAGAACGATAAATATGGTATATATCTTTTGTTGCCCCCCCCCCCCCACGAATCCCTGAGCACCGTGAGGCGCTCTGGGATTCGTTGGGGACCACAAAATATTTAATATATATATATATATATATATATATATATATATATATATATATATATATATATATATACAAATTACCAGTGTGGTCGCATTGAACCGAAACTATAGACATATACAGTATATGTAACTGTGATCAGCTCAATGTACAGCCTTGGCTAAACGTTTTGAGAATGACACAAATATTAATTTTCACGATGTCTGCTGCCTCATTGTTTATGATGGCAATTTGCATATACTCCAGAATGTTATGAAGAGTGATCAGATGAATTGCAATTAATTGCAAAGTCCCTCTTTGCCATGAAAATGAACTTATTTTTATGAACTTATTCATAAAAAACATTTCCACTGCATTTGTGAAGAAGGCTTCAGGGCGCCCAAGAAAGTCCAACAAGTGCCAGGACCGTCTCCTACAGTTGATTCAGCTGTGGGATCGGGGCACCACCAGTGCAGAGCTTGGTCAGGAATGGCAGCAGGCAGGTGTGAGTACATCGGCACGCACAGTGAGGAGAAGACTTTTGGAGGATGGCCTGGTGTCAAGAAGGGAAGCAATGAAGCCACTTCTCTCCAGGAAAAACATCAGGGGCAGACTGATATTCTGCAAAAGGTACAGGGATTGGACTGCTGAGGACTGGGGTAAAGTAATTTTCTCTGATGAATCCCCTTTCCGATTGATTGGGGCATCTGGAGGAAACCTTGTCCGGAGAAGAAAAGATGAGCGCTACCATCAGTCCTGTATCATGCCAACAGTAAAGCCTCCTGAGACCATTCATGTGTGGGGTTGCTCCTCAGCCAAGGTAGTGGACTCACTCACAATTTTGCCTAAGAACACCTCCATGAATAAAGAATGGTACAAAAACATCCTCCGAGAGCAACTTCTCCCAACCATCCAAGAAGAGTTTGGTGAGGAACAATGCCTTTTCCATCATGATGGAGCACTTTGCCATAAGGCAACAGTGATAACTAAGTGGCTATAGCAGGGATATGCAATTAGCGGACCTCCAGCTGTTGCAGAACTACAAGTCCCATGAGGCATAGCAAGACTCTGACAGCCACAAGCATGACACCCTGAGGCAAAGGAATGCTGGGACTTGTAGTTTTGCAACAGCTGGAGGTCCGCTCATTGCATATCCCTGGGCTATAGGAACAAAACATCAACATTTTGTGTCCATAGCCACGAAACTCTCCAGACCTTCATCCCATTGAGAACTTGTGGTCAATCCTCAAGAGGCGGGTGAACGAAAAACACCCACAAATTCTGACAACCTCCAAGAATTGATTATGGAAGAATGGGCCGCCATCAGTCAGGGTGTGGCCCAGAAGTTGATTGACAGCATGCCGGGGGGGGGAATTGCAGAGGTCTTGAAAAAGAACAGTCAACACTGCAAATATTGACTATTTGTATAAACTTCATGTAATTGTCAATAAAAGCCTTTGACACTTATGAAATGCTTGTAATTATACTTCAGTATACCAGAACATCTGACAAAAAGATCTAAAAACACTGAATCAGCAGACTTTGTGAAAATGTAATATTTGTGTCATTCTCAAAACATACTGTCAGTGTGTGATATTGTGTTACTTTGTTTCTGTGTATAGTCTGCCCCTCTATAGTCTACCTATTAAATTAGACTGATTAAAGACAGTACACTCTCTATGGGGCTGATTGGGCTTTTCTCAGCAGTCTTCAACCACTTGACCTCTGGAAGGTTTTACTGCCCCCCCCCCCCCCTTCATGACCAGGCCATTTTTTGCTATTCTGCACTGCACTAGTTTAACTGGCAATTGCGCAGTCGTGCGACACTGACTTCTATTTTAACCACTTGCTGCCCGCCGTCATATGACGGCGGGACGGTGCAGCTGTTATCCTGGGCCGCCGTCATATGACGGCGCAGCCTTCCAGGCAGCCCAGGGGCCGCGCGCGCGCCTCCCGCATCGCTCGGGTCCCGGTGCGCGTGCCCGGCGGCCGCAATGTCCGCCGGGCACCCGCGATTGCCCGGTAACCGAGAAGGACCGTGGATCTGTGTGTGTGAACACACAGATCTACGTCCTGTCAGATGGGAGGAGGTTAAACCCTTCATTGCCAGTCACATTTATACAGTAATCAATACATTTTTATAGCACGGATCACTGTATAAATGTGAATGGTCCCAAAAATGTGTCAAAATTGTCCGACGTGTCCACCGCAATATCGCAGTCACAATAAAAATCGCAGATCGCCGCCATTACTAGTAAAAAAAAAAAATAATAATAAAAATGCTATAACTCTATTCCCTTATTTTGTAGACGCTATAACTTTTGCGCAAACCAATAAATATACGCTTATTGCGATATTTTTTACCAAAAATATGTAGAAGAATATGTATCGGCCTGAACTGAGGAAAAAATTTGTTTAAAAAAAAAAAATTTGGATACTTATTATAGCAAAAATTTTTAAAAAATTGTGTTTTTTCAAACTTGTCACTCTTGTTTTGTTTATAGCACAAGAAATAAAAACCGCAGAGGTGATCAAATACCACCAAAAGAAAGCTCTATTTGTGGGGGAAAAAATGATAAAAATTTAATTTGGGTACAGTGTAGTATGACCGCGCAATTGTTATTCAAAGTGCGACAGCGCTGAAAGCTGAAAATTGGCTTGGGCAGGAAGGGGGTGAAAATGCCCTGTATGGAAGTAGTTAAAATCCAAATCCCCAGCCACTTAGGTATTTGGATTTTTTAAATACCAGTATTTCATTCCCTAAAACTTTCTCTCCTACCAGGTGCAGCGTGGAAGTTTTAGTTTGCCTCACCTGCCAGCTGCCCATAGCCAGTGAGGAGTAGAGGGGAATGCATAACCCGGCCCATCATTACACACAGTGGAAGCCGATCGTAGGGTGCAGGGTACTAGATGTCCATTGGCACCCACCGATAGTTTTGCAGATCGCCATTCTGACAGGAGGAAAGGGATGGAGTTTGTGTCCAAAAGCAAAGCAGGGATCAAATTCATTCTCTTTACCTAGTAAAAGCACCTCACAAACTATAGTAAATCACTGGTTAAGCACACAGTTAACCCCTTGATTGCCCTTAGATGTTTATCCCCTTCCCAGCCAGTATTATTAGTACAGTGACGGTGCATATTTTTAGCACTGATCATGATCACTGTATTAGTGTCACTGGTTCCCAAAAAGTGTCAGTTAGTATCAGAATGTCCGCCGCAATATTGCTGTCCCGCCAATACCGATAGCCGCCAGTACCACTAAAAAAAAAAAAGATAAATAAAAATATCCCTTAGTTTGTAGACACTATAACTTTTGCGAAAACCAATCAATACATGCTTATTGGGATTTTTTTTTTACCAAAAATATTTAGCAGAATACTTATTGATGTAAATTTATAAAGAAAATAGATTTTTTTTTCAAAGTTTTTATTGGATATGTTTTATAGCAGAAAGTAAAAAAATATTGTTTTTATTTTTTTATTTCAAAATGTATTATTTTTTTCTTTTTAGCACAAAAAATAAAAACCGCAGAGGTGATCAAATACCACCAAAAGAAAGCTCTGTTTGTGGGGAAAAAAGGACGTCAATTTTATTTGGGTACAGCATTGCATGACTGCGCAATTGTCAGTTAACGTAACACGCAAAAAAATGGTCTGGTTACGAAGGGGGGTAAATCTTCTGGAGGTCAAGTGGTTAATTGGTTTGTGTGAAAGTTATAGCGCCTACAAACTATGGTATATATACTGGAATTCATGCAAATTTTAATGCAACTCTGACTTTCTGACTGCCTGTCACCTTTCTAGTGTCACTGTGATAGTGGTCCGGGGCAATCAGGGACTGGTCCTAGCTAACGGGGAAGGAACTCAGCAAGTTCACAGCCAAAATCGTTGGCTGTGAGCCTTCCGACAAAATTTGTGCTGTGTCCGATCACAGCATGAGAGACAGGGGGCACGCAACGTATGGGTACATCGCTAGGCAGTGGCAGCTGGTGGTCAATATTTTGGGGGTGGGGCGGCAAACTAACACCATCAACCCCCCTCACCCCTGCCAGAGGCGAACGGCATTGATCACACAACCACCCCCACACCCCTTGGGAAACAGACAGCGGAGATTCCTGGGCATGACCCCCTCCATGGGAGACGGACAGCTGCCTAAGACTCCCTGGCCAATAGGGGCTTCCTGATTAGCCGGGAGGAGAATGAGGAAGACAATAGTGAATATGCATTCGCTATTGTCACACTAATTGGCTTTTTTAAAGCCAATTAGAGCCTCGGGCTCTAATCATGTGCTTCAAAAAAAAGAAAAACCCATATAGAAATCCATGTGTCTGGCGTCCCGCATGTAGATTAGGGGGCCGGACGCATAGATGGGGGGTGGTGCTAATGGATGGGCCACCACTGTCACTGGGGAACAACAAAGCCGCCAGCCAGGAGTTTCTCAAAAACTGCTGGTCGGGTAAAGTGGGTAAAGTGCTTCTGCAGCCAGTGAATGGACATTCAAGCATTTACATATTCTGAACAAGCGGTCTTTATTGACCATCTGAATGAGCCCTAAAGGAGTTGACATATATTGTACGTATTATAATGGTTCCTTCAGGGCCGTCTTTAGCACAGGGCAAAAGGGACAGCTGCCCTGGGCCCAGTCATTGTTGTGGGGCCCAAAGCAGCTGCCCCTTGAGCCCACAAATAGTTGATAAGTGAATTCGGGAGTTCCCAAGAAAATGTTTGCCTTGAGTTGCTCGCCATTTTGCTTGAAGTTCAGCTTTCATTATCCGGTGATTTTATTTCCACAGGATGCTGAGCACTCTAGTGAAGTCCTCCTGTCTATGAGTTACTTACCGGCAGCCAATCGTCTTATCGTGGTCCTGATCAAAGCCAGAAACATACATTCCAGCCAAAACAACAACCTTCTGGGAAAAGGTAAGGTCTGTGCAGGAGGATGAAAAGAAATGACTTAATATTCTAAAAATGACCCAAGCCACTGACTGGTCACATTGTTCTGTTTTACTGAAAACAGTGTTAGCTGCCACATTTCCAATAGGATTGATACAAAAAGCTCCCAATTCAATCATGTCAGCTGCAATGAAATCATTGTCCCACCCCCTATGTGAAAACCCACCAATCTACGCAAGGCAGTGCTGTAGGGCTATTGTGCCTGTTGGATGTTGTTTCAGAGCTTGCTTCTTTGTGACCCATGCATGCTCTCCTCCCCTTTCCAGCAGTGACTCAGCAGCTCAGCTCACCCTGCTCCTCTGGCCAAGCAGTGACACAGGAGATCAGCTCATCCTACTCCCCTCTCCTAGCAGTAGCAGTGACTCAGGAGCTTGGCTCACTCTGTTCTCCAGTGATTTATGAGCTCAGTTGTCCCAGTTCCCTCTCCCAGGAGTGACTCAAGAGCTTGGCTCACCATGCCCCCCTTTTCCAGCTGTGACTTAGGATTTCAGCTCCACCTGCTCCTCCTCCTAGCAGAAGCAGTGACTCAGGAGTTCGGCTCACCCTGCTCCCTCTTCTTGCAATGACTTAAGAGCTCAGCTCACCCTGCTCCACTCTCCTAGGAGTGACTCAAGAGCTTGGCCCACCCGGCTCCCCTCCACTAGCACTCCACTAGCTGACTTAGGAGCTCAGTTCCCCCCTCCTAGCAGTGACTTAGCAGCTCAGCTCCCCCCTCCCAGCCATGACACAGGAGCTAATCTTTTTACTTTAAGTCTACTGACTAGAATGGTACCAGCTGATTGGAGAAAAGCCAATGTAGCACCAATATTTAAAAAGGGCCCAAAATACATCCCTGGGAATTACAGACCAGTTAGCCTAACATCAATAGTATGCAAGCTCTTGGAGGGGATGATAAGGGACTATATACAAGATTTCAGTAATAAGAACGGTATCATTAGCAGTAATCAGCATGGATTCATGAAGAATCGTTCTTGCCAAACCAATCTATTAACCTTCTATGAGGAGGTGAGTTGCCATCTGGATAAAGGAAGGCCCGTAGACGTGGTGCATCTGGATTTTGCAAAAGCCTATGACACAGTTCCCCATAAACGTTTACTGTACAAAATAAGGTCCGTTGGCATGGACCATAGGGTGAGTACATGGATTGAAAACTGGCTAAAAGGGCGAGTTCATAGGGTGGTGATAAATGAGGAGTACTCAGAATGGTCAGGGGTGGGTAGTGGGGTCCCCCAGGGTTCTGTGCTGGGACCAATCCTATTTAATTTTTTATAAACGACCTGGAGGATGGGATAAACAGTTCAATCTCTGTATTTGCGGACGATACTAAGCTAAGTAGGGCAATAACTTCTCCGCAGGATGTGGAAACCTTACAAGAAGATCTGAACAAATTATTGGGGGGGGCGACTACATGGCAAATGAGGTTCAATGTAGAAAAATTTAAAATAATGCACTTGGGTGGCAAAAATATGAATGCAATCTATACACTGGGGGGAGAACCTCTGGGGGGAATCTAGGATGGAAAAGGACCTGGCGGTCCTAGTAGATGATGCAATGCCAAGCTGCTGCTAACAAACCAAACAGAATATTGGCAATTCTCCCGCTCTACAAGACTCTGGTCCGGCTGCACCTGGAGTATGCTGTCCAGTTCTGGGCACCAGTCCTCAGGAAGGATTTACTGGAAATGGAGCGAGTACAAAGAAGGGCAACAAAGCTAATAAAGGGTCTGGAGGATCTTAGTTATAAAGAAAGGTTTTGAGCACTGAACTTATTCTCTCTGGAGAAGAGACGCTTGAGAGGGGATATGATATGGTTGTACAAATACCGTACGGGTGACCCCACAATAGGGAGAAAACTTTTTTGCGGAAGGGAGTTTAACAAGACACGTGGCCACTCATTAAAATGAGAAGAAAAGAGGTTTAACCTTAGAGAGTTCTTTACTTTAAGAGTGGCAAGGATGTGGAATTCCCTTCCACAGGCGGTGGTCTCAGCGGGGGGCATCGATAGTTTCAAAAAACTATTTGATAAGCACCTGAATGACTGCAACATACAGGGATATACAATGTAATACTGACACATAATCACACACATAGGTTGGACTTGATGGACTTGTGTCTTTTTTCAACCTCACCTACTATGTAACTATGTATCTTACCCTGTTCCCCTCTCCCAGCAGTGACTCAGAAGCTGAGATCACCTTCCTCACCCTCCTAGCAGTGACCTAGGGGCTCAGCTCACCCTGCATCCCTCTCCCAGCAGTGACGTAGGAGCTTAGCTCACCCTGCTCCCCTCTCCCAGCAGTGATGTAGGAGCTCAGCTCACCCTGCTCCCCTCTCCCAGCAGTGACTTAGGAGCTTAGCTCACCCTGCTCCCCTCTCCCAGCAGTGACGTAGGAGCTCAGCTCACCCTGCTCCCCTCTCCCAGCAGTGACGTAGGAGCTCAGCTCACCCTGCTTCCCCTCCTAGTAGTAACTCAGGAGCTCAGCACCCCCCTCCCAGCAGTGACGTAGGAGCTCAGATCACCCTGCTTCCCTCTCCTAGCAGTGACCTAGGTGCTCATCTCACCCTGCTTCTTCTCCCAGCAGTGACCTAAGAGCTCAGCTCACCCTGCTCCCCTCTCCTAGCAGTGACCTAGGAGCTTAGCTCACCCTGTTCCCCTCTCCCAGCAGTGACATAGGAGCTTAGCTCACCCTGCTCCCTCTCCTAGCAGTGACCTAGGAGCTCAGTTAATCAAACGCTCAGATCACCCTACCCCCTTTCTCAGTATTGACCCAACAGCTCAGCTCCTGATTTATGTGAATCTGCCAGTATAGCATGTGCTGACAACTCTGTTTCAGCAGTTCCAGGAGAGCAAAGTAATGGGAGTTGCTGTGAAATCATTGTCCCACCCTCATGCGTAAATCCACCAATCCATGCAAGGTAATTCTGCAGGGCTATTTCCCTTGGTGGATGAAATTTCAAGGCTTGTTTCTTTGTCATGCAGGTTATGCAGGCAGCGTATGAAAAATAAAATAAGGCTACAGAGTGACTGGGTAAGCAGGATGAGCTGTGCTGCTGCGAGAAAGTCTTAAGGACTTCAGTATGTCTACTTTGAAGACTAATTACTCCACAGTGGCTGCAGCTACACAGATCAGTGATGACTGTTTTAAAGTTCATTTACCTTTTAAGAATGTATAAATACTTGAATGTCAATAATCTGGCCTTAGGTTTGCTATAAATGTGGAATGGGAATCTGCAGAGTACTTTGTGTTCATAATGCATGGATCAATACTTGTGTCCCTCTGCAGATCTCTACGTGAAGGTCACTCTCTGGCATCAGTCTCAAAGACTCAAGAAGAAACAAAGCAAAAGGGCAAAGCACAAAATTAATCCCGTCTGGAACGAGATGATCATGTTCGAGGTGCCGCCGGAGCTGCTGAAAGAGGTCAGCGTGGAGATAGATATGCTCTGCCAGGAACCCGGCGGGGGCCCGAGTCATTCCCTGGGGACCTGCGGTCTGGGGTCACATCAGACTGCTACAGGAAAAAGCCATTGGCAGGAGATGATTGACAACCCCAGGAGACAGATAGCCATGTGGCACCGCTTGCTTTCGTGAGAGAAGCCCGGACTGCCAGTCGGGTCACGCCGGTTTCACAATCAGCACGTCGCCCAGGGAGGAGAGACACGGCACAAGCCTTGCAGCACTTCACCGTCCAAAAAGTCTCATCAGCCTACAAATTAGACACAAACGTAAGGTGGCCGATGCGGGTCATGATGTCCAAAGGAAAACAGATGCCACCATCAACAAAGATGGCTTCACTTTGTAGTAGAAGTCATTGGTATTTATTGTGTGTAATGTCTTCATCATAATTCAATGGCAGCATGAATGTCAAGGTGGACCTCATTTCCACGCGGTTCCTACGTGTTCTACCACAACGTGACCTCACTTCACAAGAGACAAAATCACTTTAAAGGTGCATCCCAGGCACATATTTAATAACAGTTTAGTTCACATGTGTGTTAAGAAATCATTAAAGTAGTATTAAAGTGGTTGTAAACCCTTCCATACACCCAGTGAAGTGACTGGCCTCAGGTGACACAGAGAAATGAAACCAATCCTACATAAGTTGGACCTGTTTATCTGCTGTCTTCTCTTCTCTACATCCATTCAAAGTTCAGAATTAATACAGCTTGTCTGAGTTTTCAGAAAACAGGGGGCTAATGCCGTGTACGCACGAGCAGAATGTCCAAAGGGAGCTTTTTATCCTATATTCCGATCGTGTGTGTGCCCCATCGGAGTTTTTACGTCGAACATTCTGAAGGACCTAGAAAGAGAACATGTTCTAAATTTTTCCAATCTAACCAATTCCTATCGGGAAAACCGCTCGTCTGTATGCCGTTCCGACATACCAAAAACGACGCATGCTATTGGAGACGGAAGCTATTGGCTACTGGCTATTGAACTTCCGTTTTCTAGTCCCGTCGTACGTGTTGTACGTCACCGCGTTCTGGACGGTCGGAATTTGGTGTGACCGTGTGTATGCAAGACCGCTTGAGCGGAATTCCATGGGAAAAACCTTCAGAGTTTATTCCAACGGCAAAACCCATCGTGTGTACAGGGAATGAGAGCTGAGGTCACATACTGCAGAGATCAGTGAGGAGAGCTCGGAGAGCTGATTGGAGGGAAGGGACACACCCCCCTTTACACAGCACACAGGGACAGAGCTGAGGCTGTCAATCCGCTGGAGGTCCCTCCCCCGTCACCATTTATCTCTTGGTGTCAGGATAACTTGTCAAAAGTGATTCATGTTGACAGCAGAGGAAGGAGGCAGCAGACAGAAATTACACTTAGTGCTCTGGATTGAGACAAGTACCCACTATAGACGGATACGCTTTGTTCGTATTTCATGGCTGAGGTTTACAACAACTTTAAGCCCTCAGTGTTTTTTTAGCTTAAAACATTGAGCACAATAATAGGTTGCAACTTTCAGCTGCTCTCTCAGTGCTGCTTCCCTGAACTTCCAGTGTTCACAGGAAAGAGTTAACAATGGACAATGTAGTCTCCAGCCAGGAGGGGGGGGGGGGAGGAGCAGAGCAGTGCCTTGCCATCCTAGGCTATAGTGCTGTGTGTTTCTATTGATGCACACAGTGTAGGGAGGCACAACTCTAGTCCCTGCATGCAAGGGTGATTCCATTTACAGTGGAACCTTGGATTACAAGCATATCAAGGAGAATGCTTGTAATCCAAAGCACTTGCATATCAAAGCGAGTCTCCCCATAGAAGTCAATGGAAAGGAAGACAATTTGTTCCGCATTGACTTCTATTGCATGCAATACCGCATGTGGCCAGAGGTGGGGGGGCAGAGAGCCTCGGAAATACTTGGGGACAGCTCGGCTGAACTCGGAAAGCCTCGGAATGGCTCGGAAACACTCGGGAACAAAGTATTTCCGAGTGCTTCCATGTATGTCCGAATGGCTCCGAACCATTCCGAGTGTCACCAGCGCCCCCGCACCTCTGGCTAAATGCGGTACTGCAGACCCCATTAGCTTGAATTCTACTCGTTTTGCGAGACAACACTCGCAAACCGAGTCAGAATTTAAAAAAAAAAAAGTTGCTCTTCTTTCAAAACGCTCGTTAACCGTGTTACTCGTTAACCAAGGTTCCACTGTATTTATTAATTTATTACTGGTACTGTACATATTTAAGATGCTGCAAGATAAAGGAGCCACCTTGAAAGAGGAAACTTGGAGCTGTGGTCATGGCTCCAATTTAAATTGGAACATAGATTAGGATTAAAAGATACGATACCCAGTAAGGGATTAAATCAGCTGCTGCAAGTGCTTAAAAATTTAGGGTTTGATATTAGGGTTTAAAACAAAATAATTTATTACCTGAATATGTCTTTATATTATTTTCTTGTAAAACATGGAAGAGCAGCACTCACACTGGAAGAGGAAGGGGTCGCATTCTAAACCAATCAGGGCTCTTTTGAATTGCAAAGGGTTGACCCCATCATAACGCACAACTGTTCTCCGTTTGGAGGGACAGTCCTTCTTTTAGAACCAACTTCCTCTTTCCTAGGTTTCTCCTACGCTGTCTTTCTTTTTGTTCTGATATAAAGACCTCCTTAAAATGTAACTACAGTATTAAAACTACACCAGGGTTTCTCAGCCAGGGTTCCATAGAATTCTAAGGTTCCTCCAGAGGTTGCTAAGGGTTCCTTGAGCAGGTTCTCCTTTTCGGATAAGTTCCCATTGACACCATTGATCTTTTTTTAGCTATCTGTAACGGGGTAATTCTTCTCAATGATCACAAGTGTAAGTAGCATTCTTCCCACTGACCATCACACTAATGTATAATGAGTTGTAGATATAGTCATTTTTAGCAGGGGTTCCCTAAGACCGGAAGGTTATTTCAAGGGTTCCTCTATGTTGAAAAGCTTGAGAAAGGCTGCTCTACACTAAAACTTCCATCCAACCAGATTAAGGTAAAAGTAGAGGGAGCACGAGTAGGTCTATCCAATCTTCTTGTGTATTATTTCTTCATGGTCAACGTAGGTGGGGGCATGGAAGGGTGTGTGTCCTTGTGTGTGCTCTTTGTGCTTAAAAGGTGTCTCTCTCTTTCTTATCTCAAAAAGCTGGGAGGTGTGCAAGCTCTACAGCTCCCCATAACCCAATCATTTGGGGGTTGTACTTTAATTAAGCCATATTACTTTACTGCCTTTGAAAAAGTGAGTCCCAGAAAACGTAGGTGTGCAGCACTGAACTTGGGTCCTTTGTCCGTCAAACAAGAGGTGTTGGTTGGGCTTGACCTAACTTTGGCAGCCCTATGTCACGGTCAGGGGTCAGGCTGGGAGACCAGTAGTTATAGCAGTAGAGAGGCTTCCATCGACCAGCTGGATAGGTATACAAGCAGGTCACAGGCTCACCCGAGGTGCGGAGTCTAAGCACTAATTGGTGTTCACCAGAGCCCCTGATGGTGGCGATGGGTTTTGCTGCGTGTTAGTACTAGGAGGGGGTCCAGGATCACCCCACCAGGAGGTGAGCAAGCCGGGGTCATGTAGCAGGTACAGTATAGCAGGTAGGGATCAAGCAAAAGTGTAGTAAGTAACCAAGCCAAAGGTCAGTAACAAGTGGTCACAGGTTGGGATCAAGCAGAAACAAAGTTGAGGAACAAGCCAAAGGTCGGTAACGAGCGGTAGCAAATATAAGGAAAAAGTAGGTGTGCAGCACTGAACTTGGGTCCTTTGTCCGTCAAACAAGAGGTGTTGGTTGGGCTTGACCTAACTTTGGCAGCCCTATGTCATGGTCAGGGGTCAGGCTGGGAGACCAGTAGTTATAGCAGTAGAGAGGCTTCCATCGACCAGCTGGATAGGTATACAAGCAGGTCACAGGCTCACCCGAGAAGCGGAGTCTAAGCACTAATTGGTGTTCACCAGAGCTCCTGATGGTGGCGATGGGTTTTGCTGCGTGTTAGTACCAGGAGGGGGTCCAGGATCACCCCACCAGGAGGTGAGCAAGCTGGAGTCATGTAGCAGGTACAGTATAGCAGGTAGGGATCAAGCAAAAGTGTAGTCAGTAACCAAGCCAAAGATCGGTAACAAGTGGTCACAGGTTGGGATCAAGCAGAAACAAAGTCGAGGAACAAGCCAAAGGTCGGTAACGAGCGGTAGCAAATATAAGGATACATACACATGCCAGAGGAGGCTGCATACAAGAATGAGATATTGGCTGGAGAGAGCACAATAATCTGGCAAACAGAAAGTGCAAAGGCATGACTAAAATACCCTTGGGAGGAGTAAAGGGTTCAAGGTTCAAGAGAAACAAGGTTCAAGGCAAGATCATTCAAAGAAATGTTCAGGGAGCTGTCACAGCATCCCAGGTAGCTCAGCAAGAAGAGACATTTCCAGACACAGCAAAGGTCGCGGGTTCAGACAAGGGTCCTGACACTACCACAAAGCAGGGGCCCTCCCAAATTGAGGAATATAAATGAAAAAGACAAAAAGTGTCTCAGGAGGTCTTCTTAAAATTCCATAATCATTTATTGTTGATGATATTAATGTGACAAGAAGATAAAAGGCATCCGACGTGTTTCCGGGGCTGACAATCACTCTTCATCAGGGCTTAACTGATAATAATAACCTATGGGACTCAATTTTTAGAACTCCTCAAGTGTGTTCTAAATCAAGAAAAGAATTATTAATCATAATAGACGTGTGCAGAAGACACTTCGCGAAATTTGAGGTCATCAATCCAGCTCTGCTATTTTGGATCACAATACAACTAACCAGCATAATAAATATTTTCTCAAATATATACATTATGTTCAGTATATCAATTGTGTATTTAAATGTCTACCTGGTGTTCACTTTCAGCTCCAACCAGAAGTAAAACGTTGGATCACATAGGGAATCACTGTCTGAAGCCTCTTTTTATGTGTATTTTCAACAGTTCCTTATGACTTGCTTAAAAATGCTCAGTGATGGTATTATTATTTTTTATTTATTTTTTTTAAAAAGCACAAATATTTGTTAAAAATGTTTTAGCTAAAAGTATGTTTTCCTGCTAATGAAAAAAAAAATTGATTAGTATTTGACTAGTCAAACAGAAAAAAAGTCAAAACCTTGCTATTTTATTTTACTCATTTCCTATTTTACTTGTCTTCTTGATTGGCACAGAGGTAATCAGTAGGCTTGCCACCTGTCCAGGATTCACCCGGACAGTTCGGGTGTTGAATCATGAGGTGGACTGAAACCCGGACACATTATTCAGACCAGGCTGTGGCTCCCCAAGTAACCGAGCTAGTCATACACCAATCTGTTGCCGCTGCGGCTATTTGGGGGCCGGTTTGGCATCACTGAAGGGTGGGGTGATAATGTCAGTAAGAGCCATTTGGCCACACCCACTGGCACGCTCTGTGCGCTACATTACTACTCCCCTTGGGGCACCCAAATGTGTCCTAGGTCTTTTATAATCCTATAGTGTTTACTGCAAAAAAATTAAAAATTGCCCTGTGCCGCAAAAGTGTTCGGGTTTGGCTTGAAGAAAAGGTGGCAACCCCAGGAATCAGTGTACCTCCATTCTCAGGAAATGGCCACAGTGTGAGACTGATCTGACCAAATGCTTACAACCCAAGTTAAATACAATAATGGTGCATAAAACAGTTTTAAAAGTCTTGCAATTAATTTTATTTCCTTTAAGAAGCCACAGGCTTAGTAGAAATGCCTGTCCCATGCCAATGTGTTGTAGGGAAGGACCCCTTCTGTCTGGAAGTAGTGCTCTTTCTGCAGAGGTCCTAAAACCCCCTCATGAACCTCCTGAGTTAAAACTCTCCAATCACTAGGGTGTAAGCAGGTGCAGTTAGCTAGTCTGCCACTAGGTGGCTCTGTTCCAGAGTAGTGTTTAGCTACAGAAGGCAGTGTCATCAGGTGCTAGGCCCCTTTTAGTGAGAGCCCTCCTGTAGTGATGTCATGGGTGAGTCAGGGCCCAGTTATAAGTTAGGTTTGGAGGAACCCTAGTGCAGCTGGGGCATGGAAGCCAATCATCCCACATGTAAGCAGATGTAGCCAGCAAGTGTAGGCCCTGGACAGGGCTGGAGGCCGGGCAGAGGTAGACCTGCACTCAGACAAGCCAGATGTAGACTTCTGGACCTTTATGGAGGTGAGGGCTTTTAGGCGGGTGTCCTTGGTCAGGCCAAGAGCTCCCTGGAAAAAGGCTATCCCCCTGGGAGAGGTGTACCCATGGAGGAGGTGACTGCCGAGATCCCATCTCAGTGAGTACTAATGACTCCAGGTAGAGAGAGACTGTTAGGGGAAGATGGCTTACTAAAAGTGCTGCACATGCTCTCACATATGACTATTGCGGACCGTCCACTAAATGTCATTGACTATATACTGTCAAGTGACTCCGGATATAATGTCGATTTGATTGACTGTTTATGTCATCTTCCAAGTACCACCAGTTAAGTGCAGCAACTCTATTTATGTGTGGACATTCCTTCCTTTAGGGATATAAAGGTCAAGGGCCAGGAGGAGGCCTCTGACACGGAGTGGGTGAAAATGGGAGGAGGGTACAGCCTCAGCAGGAGGGTCGAACGTAACGAATACGAATTTATCCGAAGTTATGAATTATTCAAAATAACAAATGCCGTATGCGGGGTACTGATGTTACACATAGAAGAGGGAGCTGAGTGTAATCTGAGACTTGAGTGGAGGGAACAGATGTGTCCCCTGTGCACAGTCTTATGGGAGAACTTGCAAACTGAGGCTGTCAATCACAGGCTGTAGAGTTGTTATCTCATAGCATTACACTCACATTTCATCATTACAAAGACATCACCACAGATTAAACCCTGAAATTATATTACAATAAAAGTCTCATATATAAAGGACTCAATATGTTTATTGAGTCACAAGGTCAGGCTTTCTGCAAAGCTGATTGGCTGCTGGAGGGCAGTGTTCTTGCAGGGTTCCTTACTGAAGTGAGAATTACTTGAAGTTGTGAAGTGTGAGGATCATCGGAAACCAAGAGGTGAGGACACCATTTGGAGTGTATGTGGCGACAGATGAGTGTTGGAGCAAAGAGCTAGTAGTAGGTCCTTATACAAATACAGAGAAATCCCAGTGGGATAATTTGGAGCAAGCAGACTGGCCTGTGTGAAGTGCACATTTGACTTGACAAGCATAATCATTGGGGTTAATTTACTAAAATGGGAGAGTGCAAAATCTGGTATGGCTTTGCAAAGAAACCAATCAGCTTCCAGGTTTTTTTGTCACGTTAGAAGCTGATTGTCTACCATGTAGAGCTGCAGCAGATTTTACATTCTCCAGTTTTAGTGAATCAACCCCAGTCCTTTACATCTGGTGAGCCTTTTATTGAAATATCATATAAGAGTTTTAATATATGGGGATTCCTTTTTAATGATGAAATGTAAATATAATACTATGAGAATACAATCTTTATAGTCTAATAGATACTGCACTATGGATATGTTTTTCACGTATGTAGCACCCTCTAGTGTGCTACTAGTATTAGTACAGGCAAATTTATGCTATGACCAATGGTTAATTCGTGAGTGTGAAATTGGGTTAGGATTTACTGCAGGTCAGGCTGGATGGCTCACAGAGGCAGGTCCCTGGTACCTCCCCATGGATCTGGAAGTTTGGAGAAGCTTCTAGAAGTTAGTAGGCAGAGGCCCGGAGGGCTGATCTGCATACTTGAGGGAACATGGCCAATCCCCAGGCAGAATGTTCTGGCAAGGTGGCTGAGTCAGCCCTTAAGTATGGTGGATTCATGCCAACAGAGGAGTCTGGTGGAAAATAGAGTGCCGATGAGTCTATCGGTGGCCTAGGAGGCACCCCTGGGTCTGAGGGGGCTCTGCCTCCAGGCTGGGCTCGGGCTGGCTTGGGAAGATCCTGACAGCATTGCGGTTTGAAAGGGATCTTGCCTGAGGAGCAGCAGGGAGTGGGGAAGACAGAGTGAGTACATCAGCACACCCAGGGTTCACAAGGGGAGAGACTGCAACATGTAGCAAGCCTTTCAGGAGGACAGCACCGTGGCTAACCATTCCTATCCCTTGCCCTGGGAGATCTTCGGAGGAGCCGGATGGGTTGGTGGACAAGGCTGGTAGTTCCTGCAAGCAGTGGAGCTGAGAGCACTCTCTACGGAGGAGTTGGAGATACTACTGAATGCAGCTTATAACACACTGTGCTCTCCTCTAAAAGGGACTGATAATTCCTAGTCCTTAACCTCCCTGGGGTATGATTATTTCGGATTTTAGGTGCTGAAAGCGGTACAATTATTTTGCATGGAAATTTGGCGTTTTATATTGTAGGCCTGTAATTCTTAACAATAACACACTTAAATCTGTCCAAACAAGAGTCTAGTAGATATCCCGGGTATGATAAAGTTTGAAACACAAAAACATAAATTATAATATAATAAATAAAAATAAATAATTAAAAAAATAAAAATAAAATAATAATAAAATAAATTTCACCACGATTCACTATCGCTCAATTCTGCAAGTGTTCTAATTTACTATCGCTGTTTTCTAGCTGGTCTAAAACCACTTTTGACGTAAAGGGACACTTTTTGGTTGCTATGGACAATCTCCAGTTTCCAGGCAGAAAGAACAGTATATATAATATAGAACTGCATGCAGGGCATAGGACAAAGCACTGGGGACAAAAAGGATGTGAAATAATTTCATACAGTACTGTAATCTGTAAGATTACAGTACTGTATGTGTTATGCTTTTTACAGTTTTTTGAATTTGGCGCCAGGCTCCGCCCCCATGCGTCGCGATGATCGCAGGGAACGGAGCCTGGCACAGAGAGGCTTCGGGCAGAGGACGGAGCCCTCGGACACAGCGGGGGACATCGCAGGATCCCGGGGACAAGGTAAGTAACGCCGCCCCAGGATCCTGCAATGCGATCCCGAGTGTGGCTCGGGGTTACCGCTAATGGTACTGAATTTTAACCCCGAGCCACACTCGGGAAAACCGCCAGGGGGGTTAAGGGGATTTGATCACCAAAGACTGGTGGAGGCCGGGAGGGAGAATAGTCCAGGATTTTTGTATATTGGAAGGAAGCTGCCCCCATCTGTTGTTTCAGTCAAGTTGGGCATCCCATAACTCCTTTACCCCGTCCAAGTTATCACCCCTAATAAAACAAGAAAAACAAGCTCAAAGACGGTTTCTTGTGTCTGGATGAGTAGAGAGTAGAGAATGCTTGTTGCCTGGCTGTGCAGGAGTAGGGGAACCATTCATCAGCAGCTCCTTCGGGGGGTAGTGCTACAATTAGTAAGGCTGGGTTCACACCTATCCGAATTGGATGTATGCGAATTGGATGCGGCTTTCTCCGCATCCAATTCGCATAGCAGGAGAATGTGACCGGCTCTCCATGAAGCTGGTTCACATATCTCCAAGGAGACTGCGGAGCGCACTGCACAGAAACGCTGTACGTCTTTGGCTCTGTTTCGGGGCCAGATTCAGGCAAAGATTCGCCCCTGATTCGTCCCTGAAAAGGAGAACAGGGATGGACAGTGTTCCTGTGCGATCCGTGGCCGGTTTAGGCGTGAACCGAGCCTAAAACTTGTTCTTGAATCAAGGACTAAGGAAAGAGTGAAATGGGAATTTGATACAGAGTCCAGTCTAACTTGGGAGAAGAAATGTGAACCTAGCCTACGAAAGGACTCTGGTGAGGACAATAATGCAAGGGGGGACTCTGAGGGGAACACCTGATGTATAGGGGGGACTCTGATGATGACTCCTGATGTATAGGGGGGACTCTGATGATGACCCCTGATGTATAGGGGGGACTCTGATGAGGACCCCTGATGTATAGAGGGGACTCTGATGAGGACCCCTGATGTATAGGGGGGACTCTGATGAGGACCCCTGATGTATAGGGGGGGCTCTGATGATGACCCCTGATGTATAGGGGGGGCTCTGATGATGACCCCTGATGTATAGGGGGGACTCTGATGATGACCCCTGATGTATAGGGGGGGCTCTGATGATGACCCCTGATGTATAGGGGGGACTCTGATGAGGACCCCTGATGTAATAGGGGCACAGGTTCTGTTTAATCACCCTAATGTAATGACAACGTAATCCATACTAACATTCCCTTTTCACTCCCGTCCCGCCTTTGCGCTACCTGTCAGAGGTTACATCCTGGTCGTTACTTGTGATACAGAAGCACACGGAGTAAAGAGGGAATACTGGTTCCCTGCATCTCTGTAACACTTGGTGACAGACTGTCAGCGACTCATCCCCAGATCAAATGGGCTAGATCGGGCCCTGAAACCATTGCAATGTGCTACGATGCAGATGGGTTATTATTATCATACAGGATTTTTTATGGCGCCAACAGTTTGCACAGCGCTTTACAATGTTAGGGGTCATCATCAGAGTCCCCCCCTATACATCAGACAGTACACATACAATACAACTCAATACAGGATGAATCAGAGGGCCCTGCTCGTTAGAGTTTACAATCTAGGAGGGAGGGTCAAGAGATACAAAAGGGTAATAAGTGTGGGGGGATGACCTGATGAAGAAAATGAAAGTACAGTTGTTAGGTGGAGGCAAAAGTTTTCAGGGATCGTCTGCAGGTGGATAGATTTGGAGATAGTCTAACACATTGGGGTAGGGAATTCCAGAGAATGGGAGAGGCTCAGGAGAAGTCCTAGAGGTGAGTATGGGAGGAGGTGATGAGGGAGCTAGAGAGAGGGAGGTCTTCTTGGGAGGAGTGAAAAGGATGATTTGGTTGGTATTATGAGACTAGGTTAGTGATGTAGCTGGGGGCCGAGTTGTGGATGGCTTTGTAAGTTGTTGTTAGTATTTTGAATTTAATTTGTTGGGTGAGTATCATCCAGTGGAGGGATTGGCAGAGAGGGGCAGCAGATGCTGAGAGGTTTGTAAAGTGGATGAGTCTGGCTGCAGCATTCATGATGGACTGAAGAGAGGATAGCCTATTTAAAGGTAAGCCAATGAGGAGGGAGTTGCAGTAGTCAAGGTGAGAGATAACCAGGGAGTGAATCAGGACCTTTGTAGTTTCATTGGTTAGGAAGGGACGTAGTTTGGAGATGTTGCGGAGGTTCGGACGGCAAGCTTTGGAAAGGGACCAAAAGGAGAGTTCAGAGTCCAGGATAACACCTAGCACCCTGGCATGGGAGGATGGGTGGATGGTAGTGCCATTGCTCTTGACAGAGAAGTCAGGGAAAGAGGCACGTGGGGAGGAAATATTATGAGCTCGGTTTTGGACAGGTTGAGTTGAAGGAAGTGGTGTGACATCCAGACAGATATGTCTGTTAGTAAGTTAGTGATAAGTGATGGAGTGAGCTGAGGGGTGGAGAGATAGATTTGGGTGTCATCATGTGTTGCCATAGTGCACTGGGGTGTCATTCATATGAAGTCCCACTGACCATTAGTTTACCAATTTAAGGAGTATTCTACCCACTGACCGCCACTGTAAGGAGCGTTCTTTGGACTGACCATCAATGTAAGAAGCATCCCTTCCACTGGCCACCAATGTAAAACATGTTCTTCCCACATACCACCAATGTAAGGAGCATTCTTCCTACTGGCCACCCCACTGACCAATAATGTATGGAGCATTCTTCCCAATGACCACCAATGTAATGGAGAACTTCTCCCACTGACCACCAATACGATAGAGACCTTTGCCCAGTGACCACAAATTTAATGAAGACTTTCTCCCACTGGCCATATTAGTACTAATTTAAGGAGTATTCTACCCACTGACCAGCACAGTAAGGACCATCCTTTGGACTGACCATCAATGTAAGAAGCATCCCTCCCACTGGCCACCAATGTGAGGGACATTCTTTCTACTGGCCACCAATGTAAGGGACATTCACCCCAGTGACCATCAATGTAAGGAGCATTCTTCCTTCTGGCCATCAGTGTAAGGGATATTCACCCCACTGGCCATCAATGTATGAAGGATTCTTCCCAATGACCACCAATGGAATGGAGACCACAAAGGTATGGGGCATTCTTCTCACTGACCACCAATGCAACAGAGACCTTTGCCCATGGACCACCAATTTAATGGAGACCTTCTGCCACTGAGTCTGACCATCAGTGTACCAATATAAGGAGTATTCTACCCACTGACCACCACTGTAAGGAGCATTCTTTGGACTGACCATCAAAGTAAGAAGCATCCCTCCCACTGGCCACCAATGTAAGGGACATTCTTCCCACAGACCACCAATGTAAGGAGCATTCTTCTTACTGGCCACCAATATAAGGATCATTCTTCCCACTAACCACCAATGTAAGGGACATTCTTCTCACTGCCCACCAATGTAAGGAGCATGTTCTTGAAAGTACCGTTGGGTAGACTAATACAGCAAAGATCAATTGTTGGGCAGCGGTCACATCTCCAAAGCCCGACAGTCGCTGTAGTCACAATGACGAAGGAGAGAAAAAATGCACCAGACACAAAATTGCTTAAGCACAAATTAGAGCTAACGAGCCAGATATTCCGAGTCACGTCGCCTGTCCCTCGCATACAGTGCAAGCACACAGAGAACCAGTGCTGGCGATGAAGACGCGTCTGCACGGTGGGGAAAGGACGTGTTGCCGCGGTAACCATGATGCAAGCAGCAGCTCATTAAAAAGCCAGGCGCGAGGCATCAGCACGACTGCGTTCTGACTGTGCCCATCGGACTAGAGGTTTCATTAGGGTCTTCGCTGTCTTTTATGCTCCGTGCTGAGCTATTTACCATGAATTTTAAACGCAAGCTCTGAAAACTAGGTCAGTCGAGCCGTGATTGTGCCGCTAAAAGCCGTAATCGCGTGGCTCATTTTATCAAACCTTAGGAGTGGTTTTCCCTTGTTGGTTAACCCTTGTGTCATCGACACATAACAACACAACAAAGGTGCACGCCAGGAGGTGCGTCACACAAAACCCCCCCAAAATACTCTCCTCTGCTCTGACATGCTAGAAATGCGTTGCTTTTAGCAGACGTACAGGGGTGCCATTGTTTGTTAAAGTGATACTAAAGGATCATTTTTTATTTTTTTAAAATAACAAACATGTCATACTTACCTCCACTGTGCAGCTCATTTTGCACAGAGTGGCCCCGAACACCCTCTTCTGGGGTCCCTCGGTGGCTCTTACGGCTCCTCCCCACATTAGATAACCCCCTAGGAGAAGCGTTCTCCCGAGGGGGTTACTTCGCGGGCACGCTCCCGAGTCCAGCATTCCGCGTCCATAGAGGCCGAATGCAGGACTCGGCCCCGCCCCCCCGCCATTGGATTTGATTGACAGCAGCGGGAGCCAATGGCTGCGCTGCTATCAATCTATCCAATCAGGAGCTGGGAATCCGTGGAGAGAGGGATGGTGGGGACGCGCCGACGGAAATTCGGGGTTTAGGTAAGTAAAAGGGGGGGCTAGGGGGCCGATGACTGCAAGTTGTTTTTTCACCTTAATGCAGAAAAAACACAAGGGTTTACTTCCCCTTTAACATACCTTCCAACTTTTTGAGATGGGAATGAGGGACACCTATCAGCAAAAGTATGCAGGCATAGGACACACCCCTTGCCACGCCCCCTTAAATGAGAATTGTACAAAAAATATTGGTTAAACCCACAAGTGCTTTTTTAACATTACTATTCCTTTATATTGGCTTTTTACATTTACAAATGCAGCAATTTAGAAATCAGATGAAAGGTTTGGCGCTGGAAAACACTTTTTGATAGATAAAAAGTGCATTTTATATACAAATATATAGATCAGACCAAAATGAGGAGGAAAGAGGGACAGAGGAATATTGCTCCAAATCAGGGACAGTTGGGAGCTATGCTTTAATGCATGCGGTTCAGTGCCTTTTTCAAAAGGGTCAGGGACTTGTTTTGAAGCATTTCTTTTGGGTAGGGCAGTCCATGGAAAGAAATGGTCTGCCATACATGGGACGCGCAGGCAGCGTTAATTTTGTCACCAAATCTTGTTTTAGTTTTCGTCTTTTGACTAAAATGGCATTTTAGTTTTAGTCTTTAGTCTTCTGCAATTGTTTTAGATTTAGTCGTATTTAGTCGACTAAATCTCCAGTACATTTTAGTCGACTAAAACAAATTTTAGTCATCTGAAATCTAATGGATGTAGTTAAATTGTAATGCATTATTTATTATTATTATTATTATTATACAGGATTTATATAGCGCCAACAGTTTGCTCAGCGCTTTACAACATGAGGGCAGACAGTATAGTTACAATACAAATCAATACAGGAAGAATCAGAGGGCCCTGCTAGTTAGAGCTTACCATCTAGAAATATTTAAAGTGGAACTTCAGTCATTTTTTTTTCATCTTTCCATCTATTAAATCTTCTGCCCTTGTTGTTGTTTTAACTTTGGATAGTAAAACATTTTTTTCTGCCAGTAAATCCCTTATACAGCCCACTTCCTGTTTCTTGTCTGGCCATTAGCCTAGGCGTATGACATCATGCACAGCTCTCTCTCTCACTCTCAGAGTTTGCCAGGAAGGGAGGGAGGATGAGTCATAAGAAGGCCAAGGAGAGCTGCAGACCTGGAGGTGTGTGTCTGTTTAAATCCAGGAAGTGAACAGGCAGCAGCTTCAGCTGCCCACAGTTAAAATGGCTGCAGTCAGACTTAGTGGAGGGAGATTTCTGCAGCATATTTGGCAACTACAGAATCACATTATATATAAAATAATATGCAAAGTGGTTGGAGGGAAGCTTCAGAATGGCAAAGATGTTTTTATTACAAATTATGTGAGCAGACTGCAGTTCCTCTACAAGCATTTCTCCACAATTTCCAAACTTATTATTTACTGCTGGAGTGAAAAATTGAATATGTTATTGTTTATAGTATTGAGGTATGAACATGCAATACAGACCAGTGTTCATTTTGACATAAAATGTAGTTTTAGTCATACTTTTTGACTAAAATGCCAATTTAGCTTTAGTCGTATTTTAGTCATCTCAATTGTTTTAGTAGTATTTTACTCGACAAAATGAACACTGTGTGCAGGAGCCTGTGAAAAAAAATGCTTGGAAATGCGCACGCGCTGGGTCACACCATACTGGTATGAACCTAGTCTAATCAGAACCAGATGCTGGCCAGACAGCTATATAGACAAATTACACAAGGTAAGTAATACCGGTTGGGTAATGAAAGGGAAATTGCGTCTAAAGGGATGCAGACCCTGATGCTTTCCTCATTAGAACCCTGAAAGTGCAGCAGCTGAGTGATCACTCCTGTCACATTCATTGTGCACATGGACACAAATAAACAAACAGCTATTTCTTCAGAATAACAAAAGGTAGGAATCTGCAACAAAGTTTGTTAAAATCCCTGCAATAGACTTGTCGCCAAATCATGAACCCGGGTCATCATTTGGCTTAAAGTGGGTGTACCGGGCTGATGCATGCAGCTGCCGTACCGTATTTTAGAGTCGATGGTCGGCTTTCTTGTAATAACAACTGATGTGGCTAAGCAGCCGCTCGGCTGTTATTTCAGGCAGCGGGAGGGGACATCCCATGTCTCCCGTTCCACCGGGGACCCCAAGCCACCAGCCGGCACGTCCACGTCTGGTCGGAGACCCGAACAAAGCCAGAATCAGTGGCGTTGCTAGGGGGGGTGCAAAGGGTGCAGCCCGCACCCGGAGGACACCAGGCTCAGACTGGCACCAGCGCTGCGGCTCCCTCCTTCCCTTCCGGCCATCCTGGGATCTTCTCAGCTGCACGCGATGTGCGGGGAGAGTGGGGGAGGAGGGAGTGACTTGTGAGGCAGAGACAGAGGTGCCTGGGGTCCGGCCGTACCACACGTCGCAATCTTATCTCTCTTCCTGCTGGCTGCACCCCCCTCCTCCTCGGCTCTGACGTTTCAAGTACACAGGACGGGAGGAAGAGCCGAGGAGGAGGAAGAAGGACACTGCGATAGAGCACCAAGGTATGTAATAATACGGGTATTGCAGAGGAGGGGACATTTGGGGGGGGGGGGAGCATTGACAGGTAACATCTATGCTGCCAGGAGTAATTTTGGGGAGGGGAGGGGGTTGAGGATATGTACTAAGGTGTTCTTTGTTTTGGGTAAAAAATGACTTGTGCTAGAAGTAGAAAGAGGGAGGGCAGATTTGAAGTTTAATCCCCCCAGGCACAATTCCTCTCCCCTCCCAAAGCACCCCCTAGCACATATCCTGTAACCCTCCCCAAATTAAAGATCCCATCCCAGCTCCATCCAACACCCTGATCCCATCCCAGCTCCATTCAACCCCCCGATCCCACCACGGCTCCATCCAACACCCCAATCCCATCCTGGCTCCATCCATCCCCCTGATCCCATTCCAGCTCCATCCATCCCCCCGATCCCATCCCGGCTCCATCCAACCCCCCGATTCCACCCTTGGCTCTATCCCCCCGAACCCATCCCGGATACATCCAACCCCCCGATCCCACCCCAGCTCCATCCAACACCCCGATCCCATCCTGGCTCCATCCAACCCCCCGATCCCACCCTCGGCTCCATCCATCCCCCTATCCCATCCCAGCTCCATCCAACACCCCGATCCCATCCTGGCTCCATCCATCCCCCTGATCCCATTCCAGCTCCATCCATTCCCCCGATCCCATTCTGGCTCTATCCACCACCCCATCCCATCCTGACTCCATCAGCCTCCCGACATGGCATCTGTCTCTCTGTAGCTGAGAACTCAGGTGAGAGGTCCACTGTGATGATAGGACAGTCAAAACGAAGCGGCAGGCTTCCCCACATTTGCGGAATGCCCGCATACCGGCAGCAGTGCGGCCGCTTTATGGGGGTGCCAGACCGATTTGCCTTTTGGCCCAGTCCGCCCCATGACCAAAGTATAGCGCAAACTGGCGGGGACTCTTTTCGTGCCGTCCCCCCTGAAAAGTGCCACCCTAGGCCTGGGCCTTGTCGGCCTAGGCCAAGATACAGCGTTGGTAGCAGCAATGCCTTAATCCAATTATCGTGGGATGTGTAGATAAGCCTTTCTCAACCATTTTATCCTAGAGGAACCTTTGAATTAATATTCAATATTCCCAGAAAACCTCTGCTAAAACAAAATAATTTTGGGTCAGAGGGACGAATGCTCCATACATTGGTGGTCAATGGGAAGAATGTCCCTTACTTTGGTGGTCAGTGAATAGAATGCTCCTTACATTGGTGGTCAGTGAGAAGAATGCTCCTTACATTGGTGGTCAGTGGGAAGAATGTTCCTTACATTGGTGGTCAGTGGGAAGAATGTTCCTTACATTGGTGGTCAGTGAGAAGAATGTTCCTTACATTGGTGGTCAGTGAGAAGAATGTTCCTTACATTGGTGGTCAGTGGGAAGAATGTCCCTTACTTTGGTGGTCAGTGGGAAGAATGTCCCTTGCTTTGGTGGTCAGTGGAAAGAATGTCCCTTGCTTTGGTGGTCAGTGGAAAGAATGTCCCTTACTTTGGTGGTCAGTGAATCGAATGCTCCTTACATTGGTGGTCAGTGGGAAGAATGCTCCTTACATTGGTGGTCAGTGGGAAGAATGCCCCTTACATTGGTGGTCAGTGAGAAGAATGCCCCTCACATGGGTGGTCATTGGGACAAATGCTCCTAACATCGGTGGCCAGTGGGAAGACTGTCCCTTACTTCGGTGGTCAGTGAATAGAATGCTCCTTACATTGGTGGTCAATAGGAAGATTGTTTCTTACATTGGTGGTCAGTGGGAAGAATGCTCCTTACATTGGTGGTCAATGGGAAGAATGTCCCTTACTTTGGTGGTCAGTGAATAGAATGCTCCTTACATTGGTGGTCAGTGGGAAGAATGACCCTTACCTTGGTGGCCAGTGGGAAGAATGTCCCTTACTTTGGTGGCCAGTGGAAAGACTGTCCCTTACTTTGGTGGTCAGTGAATAGAATGCTCCTTACATTGGTGGTCAATAGGAAGATTGTTTCTTACATTGGTGGTCAGTGGGAAGAATGCCCCTTACATTGGTGGTAATTGTGAAGAATGCCCCTAGCATTGGTGGCCAGTGGGAAGACTGACCCTTACACTTGTGGTCAATGGGAAGAATCTTCCTTACATTGGTGGACAATGGGAAGAATATTCCTTACTTTGGTGGTCAGTGGGAAGAATGCCCCTTACATGGGTGTTTGGTGGGAAGAATGTCCCTTACAGTTGTGATCAATGGAAAGAATCTTCCTTACATTGGTGGACAATGGGAAGAATGTTCCTTATTGTACATTGTTCGTAAGTGGGCAGAATGCTCCTTACATCCGTGATCAGTGGGTATAATGCCTCTTACATTGGTGGGCAGTGGAAAGGATGCTCCTTAAATTGGTGGTCAGTGGGAAGGATACTCCTTATGGTCAGTGGGAAGAATGTTCCCTACATTGATGGTCAGTAGGAAGAATGCTTTCCGTACAGTGGTGATCAGAAGGCCACCTTTACAGACTCCAAGAAAGATCATTGATGTCTTGCTTCTGACTCTGCCAAGTGGAGTTAAACCTAGAATTATGCAGGCACAATCGGGTGAGAAGCCAATTAGCCACAGTCCAAGGAGCTGCTAGCAATTTCTGGAGGAATCCTGGTTGGGAATGATGGGTATAAATATTGATTATCCAAGATGTCTGGCTCATTTATCCAGGTCATTGTATAGCAGTAGGTAGTCACATTCAGCTGGACTTGTTCTGTAACGTTGAAGATGGTTTGTAGCTTCTCCAAGCCACTTCTTCAGTTACAGTGTCAGAAAGACACCCCAGTATTTATATGGACACAGATAGCACAGACACCTTAATTCAATCATTATGGAATGTGTAGATGTTGATAGACCAGGAAGTCTGTGAAGATACTTATTGATCCAGTTAATGGTATAGCTAGCAGCAATTAATCACATTCAGCTGGACTTGTTCTGTCATGTTGAAGAAGAATAATTCGAGCCACTTCCTCAGTTCCAATCAGTGTCAGATCATTAAGAAATCATTATCTTGAGCCTTTTTATCATGTCTATTTTCAGCAAATCATCAAAATGTATTACTGTACACTTGCTTGCACATTCTCCGTGGCTTCAAACTATCAACAATTCCGAACTTAATTAGGAGCGAACAGTCAGGGTGGCAGGTATAGGTCAAAGCGTTAGTAATAAAATACATAATGCATCACATGGATCGTGCAGCCCTTTAGAAATGGAAACTACCACCAGTATTCTAAATGAAGATAAAAACCTACAGACAGAGCACCAATCTAGTGCAACACATTACTTTAACCACCTCAATAATGGGCACTTACACCCCCTTCCTGCCCAGGCCATTTTTCAGCTTTCACCGCTGTCACACTTTGAATGACAATTGCGCGGTCATGTTTCACTGTAACTATGTGACATTTTTTAAAATTTTCTTCATACAAATGGAGCTTTCTTTTGGTTGTATTTAATCACTGCTGAGTTTTTTTTATTTTTTACTAAAAAAACAAAAAAAAAAAAACGAAAATTTAAAAAAAAAAAAAAAAAAAAAAAGGTTTTTCTTAGTTTCTGTCAGTAAATTTTGTAAATAAGTAATTTTTCTCCTTCACTGATGTGCACTGATAGGCTGCACTGATGAGGAGAAACTTATGGGCACTGATGAGGCGGCAATTATGGGCACCGATTAGGTGGCACTGATGAGGAGGCACTAATATACCGCACTTATGGGCACTGATAGGCGGCAATTATCGGCACTGATGGACATTGATGGGCAGCACTGATAGGCGACACTGATAGTCAGCACTGACTGGCATCACTAATGAGCACTGATTGGTGGCACTTGTGGGCACTAATTGCTGGCACTGGTAGGCACTGATTTATGGCACTGATTGCTGTATTGTATTCTATTGCTGGCACTGGCGTTGTATGGTAATCAGGGCACTGATGATCAGTACCCTGATTACATGTGTAGATGTCCCCCTGCGAGAAGATGCCGCTGATAAAGATAGAAATCACTATAAATATGCATTTAATGAGGTAGAGGATAAATAAAGATCGCGTATCTGTGGTCCAGAAGAGTCCTCCATGGGAAGTCCAGGAACCCTCCCGCCTTAGCCAGATGTAGGGGTTAGCACTAAACCACATCCCAGGGGAGGAGACCCGTTAAGTGAGGTGTTCTGAACTTTGTGACACTGGGTTTTGCTCTTCTCCTTGGAAGTGCTTCAGCGCTAACCCCAATCACTGGCCAAGGCAGAAGTGGGGGTAAAAATCACTAATAATTTGCACTCAGGAGGGTAGAAGTACATGAAACCTCCAGCCTTAGCCAGTAGTTAGGGGTTAGCACTGAAACACATCCAAGAAGAAATAAGACCTGCTGAACATCGCATGGCATTCTGAACATCATGACACTGGGTGCTGTCTCTTCTCATTGGATGTGCTTCACTGCTAACACCAACCACTGGCCAAGGCAGGTAGAAGATAAAGATTGCTTATCCTTGTACCAGAGCAATTGAAGGTGTGAAGTCCATGAACTCTCCTGCCTTGGCCAGTGATGGTAGGGGTTAGAAAGGCACATTCAAGGAGAAAAGACATCACTAATAATTTAGACTCACAAAAGTAGAAGCTAAAGATCGCTTATCCATGTCCCAGAGCAATCCAAGCTGTGAAGTCCATGAGCCCTCCTGCCTTGGCCAGTGATGGGGGTTAGCACTGAAGCACATCCAAGGAGAAGAGACAAGGCCCATTGGGTGAGGTGTTCTATACATCATGACACTGGGTCTTGTCTCTTCACCTTGGATGTGCTTCACTGCTAACCCCCATCACTGGCCAAAGGCAGTGGTGGGGGTAAAAATCACTAATAATTTGCACTCACAAAGGTAGAAGATAAAGATCGGTTATCCATGTCCTAGAGCGATCGAAGGTGTGAAGTTTATGAACCCTCCTGCCTTGGGATGTGGTAGGGGTTAGCACTAAAGCATATCAAGGAGAAGAAACATAGCCCATTGGGTGAAGCGTTATGAACATCGTGACACTGGGTCTTGTCTCTTCTCCTTGGATGTGTGTGAGTGCTAACCCTCTCCGCTGGCCAAAGCAGTGGAGGGGTAAAAAGCACTAATAATTTGCACTTTAGGTAAAAGAAAATGATTGCTTATCTGTGTCCGAGAGCAATCCAATGTGTGACGTCCATGAACACTCCTGCCTTGGCCAGTGGTAGGGGCTAGCTTTAAGGTACATCCAAGGAGAAGAGACAAGAGCCACTGAGCAGAGCGTTCTGTACATCGTGACACTGGGTCTTGTCTTTTTGATTTGGATGTGCTTTACTGCAAACCCCAACCACTGGCCAAGGCAGGTAGATGATAAAGATTGCATATTCGTATCCCAGGGCAATTGAAGGTGTAAAGTCCATGAACTCACTTGCCTTGGGCAGTGGTAGGGGTTAGCGCGAAAGCACATCCAAGCAGAAGAGACAAGACCCATTGGATAAGTTGTTCTGAACATCATGACACTGGGTCTTGTCTCTTCACCTTAGATGTGCTTCAGTGCTAACCCCATCCACTGTCCAAGACAGTGGCGGGGGTAAATATCACAAATAATTTGCACTCACAAAAGGTAGAAAAAAAAAAATTCCTCTCTGTGTCTCAGAACAATCCAAACTGTGAAGTACATAAACTCCTCTGCCTTGGCCAGTAGTAGGGTTTAGCATTGAAGCATATCCGAAGGGAAGAGACCCACTGAACGAGGCATTCTGATGGTTGTGAACACTGGGTCTTGTCTCTTTTTGGATGTGCTTCACTGGGGGTAGAAATTACTAATAATTTGCACGCACAAAGGTAGAAATTAAAGATCACTTATCCGTGTCCCCAAGCTATCGAAGGTTTGAACTCTCCTGCCTTGGTCAGTGGTAGGGGTTAGCACTGAAGCACATCCAAGGGGAAGAGGCAAGATCCATTGGGTGAGTTGTTCTGAACATCATGACACTGGGTCTTGTCTCTTCACCTTGGATGGGCTTCAGTGCTAACCCCAACCGCTGGTGGGGGTAAAAATCACTAATAATTTGCACTCACAAAAGTAGAAGAAAAAGACTGCTTATCTGTGTCCCAGAGAAATTCAAGGTGTGAAGTCCATGAACCCTCTAGTCTTGAATAGTGGTAGGCGTTATCACTGAAGCACATCGGAAGAAAAAGAGACAAGACCCATTGGGCGAGGCATTCTGAACATCATGACACTGAGTCTTGTATCTTCTCCTTGGATGTAGTGCTAAACCCCACAGCTTGCCAAGACAGGAGGGTTCCTGGATTTCACATGGAGGACTAGTCTGGGCGACAGATAAGCAATCTTTATCCTCTACCTGTGTGAGTGCATCTTATAAGTGATTTTATCTTTATTAACCTCCTTGGCGGTTTTCCCGAGTGTGTTAAAATTCAGGACCATTAGCGGTAACCCCGAGCCACACTCAGGATTACATCGCAGGATCCTGGTGCCTCCTTACTTACCTTGTCCCCGGGATCCTGCGATGTCCCGCGCAGTGTCCGAGGGCTCCGTCCTCCTCCGAAGCCTCTCCGTGCCAGGCTCCGTTCCCTGCGAGCGTCGCGACGCACGGGGGCGGAGCCTGGTGGCAAATTTAAAAAAAAGTCAAAATCATAACACATACAGTACTGGAATCTTACAGATTCCAGTACTGTATGAAATGATTTCACATCCCTTTTGTCCCCAGTGCTTTGGCCCATGCCCTGCATGCAGTTTTATGTGATATACACTGTTCTTTCTGCCTGGAAACTGGATATTGTCCATAGCAACCAAAAAGTGTCCCTTTACGTCAAAAGTGGCTTTAGACCAGCTAGAAAACAGCGATAGTAAATTAGAACACTTGCAGAATTGAGCGATAGTGAATTGTGGGGAAATTTATTTTATTACTATTTATTTTTATTTTTTTAAATTATTTATTTTTATTTATTATATTATAATTTATGTTTTTGTGTTTCAAACTTTATCATACCCGGGATATCTACTAGACTCTGGTTTGGACAGATTTAAGTGTGTTATTGTTAAGATTTACAGACCTACAATATAAAACGCCAAATTTCCATGCAAAATAATCGTACCGCTTTCAGCACCTAAAATCCGAAATAATCATACCGCCAGGGAGGTTAAAGTAATTTGTTGCACTAGATTAGTGCACTTTCTGTTGTTTTTTTTTTTTTCCTAACTGGCTTTTATGGGCAAAGAGAACTGTGAGGGTCTTCCAGCTGCTTCAACAAAGGGTTACAATATCTCCATGGCCTGGAAGTCTTCGGGGAACTCCTTGCACTCACACACAATGAGGTCATCGCAGAACCAGCATGCCCAGGAGCAAACATTTCTCATCGTAGACTTCTTTCCATTTTGGCAGGAAGAGTACAATACAAGGAGGACTATATTCAATGAAACTAAATCTGGAAAATTGGATTTTGCGAGCTGCAGTAAAGTGATGTTCCTTACCGTGTACTAAACATAACACACATTTTACTTGGGACATTTGATAATTCTTTCATCTGATGCTCTTGACACCTCCTATTAGTGTTGCAAGTTAAAAAAAATAAATACAGTAAATGGCCTTTGAAAGCGGAGAAAAAATAATCCAAATAACATTATCCTGTAATACAAGAGGTGTTGTACTCATCTCCCCTCTGTTTCAGTGCTGCAGCCTATGTCAGTACCTTCAGCATTGGACACTTCCGGAAGTGTTGAATGCTTGTTTTCTCTGCTGCATGTGGGTTCCTTCCTTTGACCCCTATGCCACAACTTAAGTGAAATGGGGGTGGAGGATGGGGTTGCAACACTGGAATGGAGGGGCAATAGGAGACACGGGTTGCTGGAGAGGTAATGCCTATTTTCCTGAAGAACTCCATTATTTGGATTTTTTTTCGCTATGATAAGATTGCTTTAAAAAGGTAGCCTGGGAGTTAAATGAATGAAAATCAAACCATTAATCCAATCCCCATTGAAGTCAATGGGAGCCGAATCTTTATAAACAGTAATGGCTATTTTTGAGGCTAATAGTAACTAATAATTATCACACACATAAACAAATGCCATGGGGGGGGGGGGGGGCTGGACACTGCCAGGGGGCACATGTACCAATGCAAAACAAATACGTGTAGGCAGGGGTCTCACTTTCCCCTCTAGAGGTGTGTCTCTTGATTGGCCCAGCCCCATTTCTTGTGTAGCATCCTCTAGTGTGCTACCATTGTGAGTGTGAGGAAATTTATATCTTGACTCATGTTTAACCCGAGTCTGTAATTGGGTCAGGGTTATTAGAGTTCAGGGCTGGGTGACTCATACAGGCAGCTCTCTGGTGCCTCCCAGAGATTAGGAGTTGGAGAACATTCTGGAAGCTAGAGGGCAGAGGTTAGGAGGGTTGTCCTGCATGTTTAAGGGAGCTTAGCCAATCCCCAGGTGGTGGGCCTGTCAGGGGACTAAGCCAACCCTTAAATATGGATGAGTCACACCAGCAAGAGGGTCAGATGGAAGACGGAGACAGTGTTTAGGGAGACTGTCGTGGCCCTTGAGGCACCCCTGCCAGGTAGCCAGCCCCGCACTCTGTACACAGCACACCCCTGAACTCTGCACTCTGTACATAGAGCACCCCTGAACCCGGCACTCTGTACACAGCACACCCCCTGAACTCTGCACTCTGTACACAGCACACCCCTGAACTCTGCACTCTGTACATAGAGCACCCCTAAACTCTGCACAAAGTGCACCCCTGAACCCAGCACTCTGTACACAGCACACCCCCTGAACTCTGCACTCTGTACATACAGCACCCCTGAACACAGCACACCCCTGCACTCTGTACATAGCGCACTCCTAAGCCCTGCACACAGTGCACCCTGAACTCTGTACATAGAGCACCCCTGAACCCTGCACTCTGTACACAGCACACCCCCTGAACTCTTCACTCTGTACATAGTGTACTCCTAAGCCCCGCACTCTGTACACAGCACACCCCTGAACCCTGCGCTCTGTACATAGGACACTCTTAAACCCTGCACTCTGTACACAGCACACCCCTGAACTCTGCACTCTGTACATAGCGCACTTCTAAGCCCTGCACTCTGTACACAGCGCACCCCTAAACTCTGCACTCTGTACACAGCGCATCCCTGAACTCTGTACATAGAGCACTTCTAAGCCCTATACTCTGTACACAGCACACCCCTGAGCTCTGTACATAGTGCACTCCTCAACCCTGCACACAGTGCACCCCTGAACTCTACACTCTGTATGTAGGGCACCCCTGAGCTCCACACACTCATGGCATTTATTGCCCCTTTAAGATCCTCCCACTGCGAAATTTGGCCATTCAACGCTGTTTGACGCATATATTGTCTTACAAATTCAACTGGCCCTTTGAGGGCAAGCAGAATGCTGATGCGACCCGCAATGAAATTAAGTTTGACACCCCTAACATAAAGACAGATACATCTTTTGCGAAGTTATTAACAATATCTTTATTTTTGCATTACAGGGATATTATACCAAAAAAAGGAAGAAAGATTTTTGTGTAGGTAACTATTATACCAAAATGGCTTTTTCTGTACCTGGTGTACTGGTTAAATCACACAGGATCACTAAAGTGCGGTCTGTACAGAACATCCAGAGAAAAATGGGTAAACCATGGTGGGGGGGGGGCAGGGCAATAAACATATGACAGCTTAAAAAAAAGAACCAGTGCTAAGAGAAATAAGTGAGTTGCCATTGCTGATTTAACATACCAAACTCTCAGATCCCCCGACCCCAAACAAGTGCCCAGATCAGGGTTCACTTTCGTCATGCCAAGTCCATGGTCCCGCTTTATCCAGCTGCAACAATTCCTTGGAGATAAAAAAGTGCTTAAATCTGTATTAAACCCCAAACATAAAATGTCATATATTGCAGCTTACTAATCATTAGATGTGGTGACTGCATTCGTTTCCTTTCCCCCTCTGTCTTCACCTAATTATCTGGCCTTTTTCTTTTCACACCCTACTGTATTAGAGTGCCTCCACTCTGGATGAAGGAGCAACAGAGACACCTCTGGACAGCAGCAATGTCAGTCTTTGGGATAGGGAAGTTTTAGACAGACTAGCAGATTTAAATACACTAACAAATTAAAGCCAAACTCCAGCTCACACTTTCTAATCAGTTACTTTTTTTTGGTGGGGGGGATAAAACTTTTACAAAAACGAATAAACTGATCACTGTAAGCACCCCTGTCAGTGTTGAATGGTTTGTCTGATCTCTGTAACTAATACATCTGCAGGGCAGCTTGTTCTGTGAAAACAGAACTTACGGGCCGGATCACCAGATAAAACTAGAAGAAAGAAAGCCTAAAACAGAAAACTAATGCAGCCATCACATATAAGATTTGGTAATTGCAATATAATAAATGTTTGCATTTGGGTTTATTAACGCTTTAAAGCAGTATTAAAAACCAAAAGCAAACAAAAACTGACATTGTGAAATGTATGTTTTTTTTTTGTTTTTAATAATTTACACTTTAAACTAAACAGCAGATAAAAATGTTACAATCTTGATTGTACAATATGCTACTTTTAGCCTCAGTTGTATTATTGTCTTTACACAAAGGGGGTTACCCTATCCAGTAATTAAAATGGGACAAAGTTCTACTAAGCAAAGGTTGATGTCACATGCGTAGCCATACTTTAGTTTCCCATTCTAAATAAAAAGTAAATAGTGGCACATTGCAGCATTAGGTTCACAATGCAATGCATATCCAGCATATAGTAGGAGCCCGCCATCTACTGGTCATTTTTAAGAATTGCATCTTGCTCCCATTATCCATCAGTAGAGAATGTTTGTGTTTATTGTCTACCCTCAATGCAGGCAGCAAACAAACATTCAAGTGAGGGCTGTAGCAGAAGATGTGTGTAGAGGTGGTGGGATGTGAGGAATGTGATGGTTGCAGGTGTGAGATCAGAACCAGGAGGAGGGGTGGAAATAAGATGTTGCACTCTGTACGCAGCACGCTCCTGAACCCTGCACTCTGTACATAGCGCGCTCCTAAACCCTGCACTCTGTACGCAGCGCGCTCCTAAACCCTGCACTCTGTACGCAGTGCGCTCCTAAACCCTGCAAGCAGCGCGCTCCTGAACCCTGCACTCTGTACACAGCGCGCTCCTAAACCCTGCACTCTGTACACAGCGCACTCCTGATCCCTGCACTCTGTACGCAGTGCACTCCTGAACCCTGCACTCTGTACGCAGCGTGCTCCTGGACCCTGCTTTTTGTACGCAGCATGATCCTGAACCCGGCACTCTGTACGCAGCGCGCTCCTGAAACCTGTACTCTGTATGCAGCGCGTTCCTGAACCCTGCACTCTGTACGCAGCGTGCTCCGGAACCCTGCACTCTGTACGCAGCGCGCTCCGGAACCCTGCACTCTGTATGCAGCACGCTCCGGAACCCTGCACTCTGTACGCAGCACGCTCCAGAACCCTGCACTCTGTACGCAGCACGCTCCAGAACCCTGCACTCTGTACGCAGCACGCTCCTGAACCCGGCACTCTGTACGCAGTGCGCTCCTGAACCCGGCACTCTGTACGCAGTGCGCTCCTAAACCCAGCACTCTGTATGCAGTGCGCTCCTGAACCCAGCACTCTGTACGCAGTGCGCTCCTAAACCCAGCACTCTGTACGCAGTGTGCTCCTGAACTCCGCTTTTTGTACGTAGCGCACTCCTGAACCCTGCACTCTGTACGCAGTGCTCCCCTAGAGTAGATACATAGTCCTGCAGATACCCTTTGAGGGCAACCATACTGCTGATGCGGCCCCCAATGAATTTGAGTTTTTTTAAATAGTGACAGCCAGAGGGGTGGAGAAGATCCCTGATAGCTGTCAGATCCTGGAATAGGGGGGCGCTGGGGTTGGTCCGTTCATAACATGTTACAAAAGGTGAACCTATCCTTTAACCTCTTCATCCCCGGAAGAAGTGGCCCCCTTCCTGACCAGGCCATTTTTTGTGATACGGCACTGCATCGCTTTAACTGACAATTGCGCGGTCGTGCAACGCTGTACCCAAACAAAATTTAGGTCCTTTTTTTACCCAACAAATAGAGATTTCTTTTGGTGGTATTCGATCCCCTCTGCAATTTTTTTTGCGCTATAAACAAAAGAAGAGCGACAATTTTACTTTTTGCTATAATAAATATGCCAAATTTAAAAAAAACAAAAAAATGTTTTCCTCAGTTTAGGCTGTTATGTATTCTTCTACATATTTTGGTAAAATAAAAAAAAAAAAAAAGAATTGCAATAAGCGTATATTGATTGGTTTGCGCAAAAGTTATAGCGTCTACAAAATAGGGGTTAGATTTATGGCATTTTTATTTTTTATTTTTTTACGAGTAATGGCAGCGATCAGTGATTTTTATCGGGACTGCGATATTGCGGCAGACAAATCTGACACTTCAGATACATTTTTTGGGACCAGTAACATTTATACAGCGATCAGTGCTATAAAAATGCACTGATTACTGTATAAATGTCACTGGCAGGGAAGGGGTTAACACTAGGGGGCGATCAAGGGGTTAAATGTGTTCCCTAGGTGTGTTCAAACTGTAGGGGGGATGGGACTGACTGGGGGAGGAGACTGATCGGTGTTCATACTTAATAGGAACACACGATCTGTCTCCTCTTCCCTGAGAGAACCGGGATTTGTGTGTTTACACACACAGATCCCGGTTCTAACTCTATCAGGAGGGATCGCAGGTGCCCGACGGTCATCGCGCCCGCCGGGCACTGAAATCGGCTCCGGGGACACGCTGCAGGCGCGGGCGCCTCCTACAGCGTCTTAAAGAGCGTACAGCTACGACAGCTCGCCCAGGGGAGCCAACCTGCCACAGTATAACTGCGGCGGCTGGTCCGGAAGTGGTTAAAGTGCTTACCTTCATGCTTTGTGCAAGAAGGTAAAAAAACCTTCTGTGTGCTGCTCCACCCACACTCCTCCCTTATACTCACCTGAGCTCCCTCTCGATCCAATGATGTGCACAGGAGCCTCAGCTGTCCCAGGTCACGGTCTCCTCATTGGCTGAGACACAGCAGTGGGAGCCATTGGCCAGTGAGTCACAACCAGTGAGCCAATGAGAACAGAGTGGAGGGTGGGACCAATTCACATCTCTATGTGTATTATGGACGAATAGTGCGGGGCTCAGGAGCGAGCATGCACCAGTGCCCCATAGCAAAAGGCTTTCTATTGGGGGAACTGGTCAAGGGGGAGGATTGGGGTTGCTCTGTGCAAAACCATTACACAGAGCGGGCAAGTATGAGGTTTGTCATTTTAAAAAAAATACCAAAAAAAATAAAAAATAAACCTTTTGTATCACTTTAACGTCCAATCACAGCATTCCATTGCAATGTGTTAATGTGAGTAATGACACATAATAAAACATGTTGCATTAGGGCAGCCTGTTCATTAGCAATTGGCTGTCAAAGCACCACAGTGAATTAAAAAACGCACAGGACACATTTTCAAAATGCAACATGTGGTATATACCTTGCGGTGCATTGTGCCCTACTCTACAATGGGGTGCCATTCACAATTAACGGTACCAAATCACCCACAAAGCAGGGGCATTGCTATGAGTTCTGGCAATGCACATTAATGCGTGCATTTTAGCATGTATTGCCACCATGTGCAAGTATATATGGATGCTTAACATTTCAATAAATAAAAAATTGAACAATCCAGGAAAATGTAAAAACCTACCTTTGCAGTGGGGTCCTCTTGCACTGCAAGGGTTAAAAACTCACTTAGTCTAGAGCAGTGGTCTCCAAACTGTGGCCCGGATGCGGCCCTTTGCTAGTCTTTATCTGGCCCTTGGGGCACTATTCCCCCCCCCCCCCACTGATTTGAGGCACTATTCGTTTTACTGACAACAATGATGGGGTACTATTCCACCCATGGACGCCGATGATGGGGCACTATTTCACCCACTAACACCAATATTCCACCCACTGATGCCAATGATGGGGCACTATTCCACCCATTGATGCCAATGATGGGGCACTATTCCTCCCACTGATGCCAATGATGGGGCACTATTCCTCCCACTGATGCCAATGATGGGGCACTATTCCTCCCACTGATGCCAATGATGGGGCACTATTCCTCCCACTGATGCCAATGATGGGGCACTATTCCACCCATTGATGCCAATGATGGGGCACTATTCCTCCCACTGATGCCAATGATGGGGCACTATTCCTCCCACTGATGCCAATGATGGGGCACTATTCCTCCCACTGATGCCAATGATGGGGCACTATTCTTCCAACTGATTCTAATGATAGGGCACTATTCCTCCGACGGATAACAATGATGGGACACTAGTCCACCCACTGACGCCAATGATGGGGCACTATTCCTCCTACTGACGCCAATGATGGGGCACTATTCCTCCTACTGACGCCAATGATGGGGCACCATTCCCCCTACTGATGCCAATGATGGGACACTATTCCTCCCACTGAGGCCAATGATGGGGCACTATTCCTCTCACTGACGCCAATGATGGGGCACTATTCTGCCCAATGACGTCAATAATGGGGCACTATTTCTCCCACTGACGCCAATGATGGGGCACTGTTCCTCCCACTGACGCCAATGATGGGGCACTATTCCAACCATTGATGTCAATGATGGGGCACTATTCCACCCACTGACACCAATTATGGAGCACTATTCCTCCTCCTCCTACTGATCACAGGTACTATGCAACTGAACAGCACACCTCAGGCAATGTTTACTCCCACTGATGCCAGGCCTGGGACATTTTCTACCCCTACTGGCCAACATCCGGCCCCCTGGAGGACAGTAACCTGGCCCTTTGTTCGGAAAGTTTGGAGTCCCCTGGCCTAGAGGTAGAGAATTTAGGCCAGGTTCACACTGATGCGTCAATCGCTCTGACTTGTCGCATCAGAAGTCAGACCCCATTCAGTGCAATGTTACTTGAGTAACTTAGAAAAAGGTTCCTGGACTACTTTTGGTCCGACTTGCATTGGACTTTTGTTAGAGAAGTCGCATGCAAGTCGTGCCGAAGTCACGCTGGGGTCCGGCTTCGAAGTCGTACGACTTTGAAGCCACCGCGGTGTGAACCGGGGCTAAATTGTAACATTTTACTCCTCGCTCCAGCAGGCTTCCTCCAGTGCCACACCCTGTTAGGCCGTGTTCACACAGGGTGTTTGCCCAACTCTAAACGCCTGTCCCCTGGGAGGAGAAAATCAGCGTCAAATGCATTTAAGCACGTCAAGCGCATCAGTGTTTATTATTTTCCTTGGCCAGAATGTTAATTTATTTTGGCTACTGAAATTAATGAATGCCAAAAGCAACTGACGCACCTAGCGCTTTGCCAAAACGCCGCTGCTCCTGAACATACTGGCAGTGGGTTCTTTTTCTGAATTTAGATGCCTGTAAACACCTATGTGGCTAACATTGAGGTGCACTTACAGGCGGAAAAAACCCCTGCAAGACGCCTCTAGATGCACCATTTAAAATGACCAGTGTGCATGAGGCTTAAACTGTGCGACCTCCACCTCCCGTCGCACTCCTGCCTCCACGGCATACAACATAGTGTTAAGGAGTCTGTATGATGATGCCGAGCCTTCTGGCGGAGCAGAGTGCTGGAGCCAGCCAGAGTGGGGTGTAAGACAAGTGACAGACGCTCTTTCCCACCCCCATAAACAGAACAAGCATTTAACCCTTGCATGGGGGGGTGAGGGAGGCACTGCCAGGGTGTATTTTCCTAATTTTACTAGGTTTTAACTCTTTTTTTTACCCACGAGAATTTCTCAACAGCGGTGAGAACAGAAGTTTTTATTTTCTTGCTGTTGCAAGAAAGGCCAACTCCAGGTAGAACCTACCTTCTAGTTTTGGACAGAAGAATGGAAAGGATGAGGACCACAGTCAGGTTTTCATATGAGGTCTGTGTCCCTATTGGGGACATCTAACCTCACTTCCTTCCTGGACTGCACATTATGGAATCTCGCCAGCAGGGACATTAAGGCTACAATAAAACCACAAAGTGGGAACCTCCGGTGATGGAGAGATGTGGGGGGCTGAAACACTTATAAGGGAGGTCTCATGGTTGGGTTTTTCATACTGTATAAGGGATTTACCCCCCTAAAGGCTGAGAGAACAAGGCCTGGGGGGTCAGCTTGTGTCCTAGGTCAACTAGAGGTACATGGAGGATAAAGGAGAGCACCAGATGAACTGTGTAGAGTCCTGCACTGATATATATATATATATATATATATATACAGTGGGGAGAACAAGTATTTAATAGAATGATTTTGCAGGTTCTCCTACTTACAAATCATGTAGAGGTCTGTAATTTTTATCATGGGTACTCTTCAACTGCGAGAGATGGAATCTAAAACAAAAATCCAGAAAATCACATTGTATGATTTTTTAAAAAGAAATAATTTGCATTTTAATGCATGACATAAGTATTTGATCACCTACCAACCAGTAAGAATTCCGGCTCTCACAGACCTGTTATTTTTTTCTTTAAGAAGCCCTCCAGTTCTCCACTCCACTCATTACATCATTCTTTGGGGCTGCTTTTCTGCAAAGGGGACAGGACGACTGAACCGTATTGAGGGGAGGATGAATGGGGCCATGTATCGCGGGATCTTGGCCAACAATTCTCCTTCCCTCAGTAAGAGCATTGAAGATGGGTCGTGGCTGGGTCTTCCAGCATGACAACGACCCGAAACACACAGCCAGGACAACTAAGGAGTGGCTCCGTAAGAAGCATCTCAAGGTCCTGGAGTGGCCTAGCCAGTCTCCAGACCTGAACCCAATAGAAAATCTTTGGAGGGAGCTGAAAGTCCGTTTTGCCCAGCGACAGCCCCGAAACCTGAAGGATCTGGAGAAGGTCTGTATGGAGGAGGATTGGGCCAAAATCCCTGCTGCAATGTGTGCAAACCTAGTCAAGAACTACAGGAAACATTTGATCTCTGTAATTGCAAACAAAGGTTTCTGTACAAAATATTAAGTTCTGCTTTTCTGATGTATCAAATACTTATGTCATGCAATAAAATGCAAATTAATTACTGAAGAATCATACAATGTGATTTTCTGGATTTTTGTTTTAGATTCCGTCTCTCGTAGTTGAAGAGTACCTATGATAAAAATTACAGACCTCTACATGATTTGTAAGTAGGAAAACCTGCAAAATTGGCAGTGTATCAAATACTTGTTCTCCCCACTGTACATATAGTCACGCCCAATAAAAAGCCAATGCGTTTTGGGGAGACCTCAAACCCCTTCATTGGGCCTTAAAAAGTGCTGAAGTAAAAGTATTCTAGACTGGAGGTCTCCAAATTGCGGCCCGTGTGCCAAATCCATCCTGCTGTAAGGGTGACTTTGCTAGGGGGCACTCTGGTGGGGACTGTCATGTAAAGGGAACTCTGTTGTAAGAGAGATACTGATGTAAGGCTCCATGCACACTAGCTTTTTTTTTTTTTTTTTTTTTTAATAAAAAGGTCCACACTCGATGAAGGCTCCACTGTTTGATAGCTCCGCCGCAAAATAAACTAAGGGCTGGGGCCTACCAATGACATCACTGGATGGCCATGCTCTTGTGACGTCATTGACTCAACATGCAACGGTCCATGATGTCACAAGGGGGTGTGGTCGCCCAGTTGTCCCACCTCTTTGTTTATTTAGCAGCAGGAGGAAGCAGAGCTGTCAAAATGCAGGAGCCTTCCTCGCTCCATTTTTTTTTGGGGGGGGGGGGCTCAGGGTCCGGCGTTCATCGTGATTGATGATGGATCTACACAGGGGGGAAATTTTTGCCAAAAACTGTGTTTTTATTTACTTTTTGACACTTTTTTTTTCTGAATGCGAAGGGGTATAAATGTACCCCATACTCATTCACATTGGGGGGAGGGGGCCCTTGTTAAAGGGGAGAGATAATACACCCCCCTCTGCTGCCTTTGCAGCTTAGAGTGGTTGAGGGAGTGGTAAAAATGTGGACTGAAGTCTGAACCGTCTCATCTGGAATTGGGCTGAAATTGTTGAAGTGCCATCTACTTACCATGACACAGGCAGGCCAGGGGATCCTGGAATAAACATCCAATAAGGGCAACAAACCAGAAAACACTCGCCAGAGGTAAAAACGTCAAATTAACTTTAATAAAGAGAGAATTTCCTCTTACAATGCATTTCTAGATATAGAGAAGTGCCAGACAAGAGACATGTATTCAGGATAATACGGTACAATCATTTCACCATATCGGAAATTAGGATTCAAAGGAAACCTGTACTGAGAAGGCCGCCATTGTTGAACCTGCCCATAGAAAATGCCGGATGCCTGGCTGTTAAAGCATATCTCCAGGTAAAACCATTTCTTTCCCACAAGTACAGCTTTTTTTGGTGGCATTTGATCACCACTGGGTTTTTATTTTTTTGGGATATAAACGAAAAAAAAAAAAAGACAACATTCTTTTAAAAAAAATTTCTGCTATAAAACATATATATAAAAAAAAAAAAATTCTAATAAGTCGAATTTCTTAAAAAAGTTTAGGCCATAACATATTCTGCTACATGTCTTTGGTAAAAAAAAAAAAAAAATCCCAATAAGTGTTCATTAATTTACGTGAAAGTTATAGCATCTACAAGCTACGGTAGATATACTGGAATTTTTATTTATTTTATTTTTTTATACTACTAATGGTGGCGATCAGCGACTAATATTGGGACTGTGAAGGTGAAAAAGTTCCTGGATAGCCACACTCTGAAGAGGAAACATCTTTATTAAAGAATAAAATATCCAAAAAACAAACGCATGAGAAAGGACATGGGGTCAAAAATGGCTAAGGCGTTTCACATCATAAGATGCTTATTCATAGTTGTTTTAGCTATGAGTAAGCATCTTATGATGTGAAACGCGTTAGCCATTATTGACCCCATGTCCTTTCTCATGCGTTTGTTTTTTGGATATTTTATTCTTTAATAAAGATGTTTCCTCTTCAGAGTGCGGCTATCCAGTAACTTTTTCATCTTCACTTAATTTGTGCAAAGCCAGCACCTGGAGCCAGTTCACACTAGGGCGGAAGCAGTTCAAGGTCTGGGAGCTTCGTGAGCGGCATCTTTTCTTTTGTTAATATTGGGACTGTGATAGTGCGGCGGGCAATCTGACACTAACTGGCACTTTGTGGGAACTGTCACTGACATCACCAGTGACACTAATACAGTGATCAGTGATAATACTGTACACTGTCACTGTACAGCCATGGCCAAAAGTTTTGAGAATGACACAAATATGAATTATCACAAAGTCTGCAGCCTCAGTTTTTATGATGGCAATTTGCATATACTCCAGAATGTTATGAAGATTGATCAGATGAATTGCAATTAATTGCAAAAACCCTCTTTGCCATGAAAATGCACTTATTCCAATAAAAAAAAAAAACATTTCCACTGCATTCGTGAAGAAGGCTTCAGGGCACCCAAGAAAGTCCAGCAAGTGCCAGGACCGTCTCCTACAGTTGATTCAGCTGTGGGATAGGGTCACCACCAGTGCAGAGCTTGGTCAGGAATGGAAGCAGGCAGGTGTGAGGACATCAGCATGCACAGTGAGGAGAAGACTTTTGGAGGATGGCCTGGTGACAAGAAGGGAAACAGCGAAGCCACTTCTCTCCAGGAAAAACATTAGGGGCAGACTGATATTCTGCAAAAGGTACTGGGATTGGACTGGTGAGGACTGGGGTAACGTCATTTTCTCTGATGAATCCCTTTTCTGATTGTTTGGTGCATCCGGAAAAAACATTGTCCGGAGAAGAAAAGGTGAGCACTACCATCAGTCCTGTGTCACGCCAACAGGAAAGCCTCCTGAGACCATTCATGTGTGGGGTTGCTCCTCAGCCAAGGGAGCGGGCTCACTCACAATTTTGCCTAAGAACACAGCCATGAATAAAGAGTGGTACAAAAACATCCTCCGAGAGCAACTTCTCTCAACCATCCAAGAAGAATTTGGTGAGGAACAATGCCTTTTCCATCATGATGGAGCACCTTGCCATAAGGGAAAAGTGATAACGAAGTGGCTTGGGGAACAAAACATGGTCATTTTGGGTCCATGGCCAGGAATCTCCCCAGACCTTAAACCCATTGAGAACTTGTGGTCAATCCTCAAGTGGCGGGCGAAGAAAAAAAAACCCCACAAATTGTGACAAACTCCAAGAATTGATTATGCAAGAATGGGCCGCCATTGGTCAGGATGTGGCCCAGAAGTTGATAGACAGCATGCCAGGGGGAATTGCAGAGGTCTTGGAAAAAAAAAAGGGTCAACACTGCAAATATTGACTTTTTTCATAAACTTCACGTAATTCTCAATAAAGGCCTTTGACACTTATGAAATGCTTGTAATTATACTTCAGTACACCATAGTAAAATCTGACAAAAAGATCTAAAAACACAGAAGCAGCGGACTTTGTGAAAATATTTGTGTCATTCTCAAAACTTTTGGCCACGACCGTACTAATGACCCTGGCTAGGAAGGGGTTAACAATCAAGGGGTTAATTGTGTGCTTAACAATGTGTAATGTGTGCTGCTTTTTACTACAGATCAATTTGTTTATTTTCTCTGCTTTGCAGGGAAAGGAAACCAAGCGATCGTTCCCTCTGTACACAGCCCTGTGTTAATTGTCAGCACCGGCCACTGGGCTGTGATTGAACACAGCTGATCAGCAGGTCCTGGCCATGAATCATTGAGGGAGCTTTGCAGCTTGTCAACTGGGGGGAGGGTGAAGTGGTTGCAGCCTGTTAACTTGGGGGGAGTCTCTCATCCCTCACCTTCTCCATGACCACAGAGAGGGAATTGAGTAATGGTGCTAGGAGAGGGGGAGCAGGTGTCCTCTGGTGGTCGGAGGGTGGCAGTGCAGGTTGTGAAGGCCGGCACCAGTCCGCGGCCCGGGGGATGGGGACCCCTGGTCTAAAGTCTCGTTCAGTCATGAGTTTGGGGGTGTTAAAACCGAGTTGTGGAGCCGCACTTCTACCACCCTCCAACTGCTACCCCCTTTAGCTGCAGAGGCAGCGGCCTTGGGGGGTACACATACCATGCCCATGATGTTTTGCTTCATGGCCACAGCAAGAATTATAACCCCAGTCACCCACCAAACGTGACCCATTCAAATGATTGGAGGTCACTCTGCCAGCGCTTGTGGCGCACTGGTGCGAAGATAAAAAGGGTTAAAAGCGGTGCTGAGGGGGCATTACTTCTCACCGCCTCTTAAATGCTCTATGAAGGATGATCTGAAAGCAGATCACTCTTCGGAGAGCACCACTGAACAAACCCCAACTTCCTGTTGTGTCTGTGGAACAGGAAGTGAAAAGACGTTTACCAAATGGTAGACAGATGACCAAAAAAAAAAAAATAACCTGGCAGGGGTAATTAAACTTTCCCTACTCTTTAAAAAAAAAAAAAAAGCTATACACACTAAGGGGTGCATTTATAAAAAAAAGTTTGCAGAGTTATTTATCTTATGAAACTGCATGTACATTTGCACTCTACAAATAGGGACAAAATCAAATGTTATTACGTTATTTTCTCTCCAGGTCGAACCAAGAAAATACCACACAATGGCCACTTGGTGTAGCTGATGATCATAGGAAGCAAATACTTATTTATTCTGCAGAGAGAATATTCTAATCACATTCGATTTGGCTCCTTATCCATGCAGTTTCACAAGCTGCATGGATATGGGGCTAAATCGAATGTCATTAGAATATACTCTCTCCAGGTTGAATGTTCTTCATAAAGTAAAATCAGAAAAAATATTGCATTGTGCCGACTAGATGAAACTGACAGAGTAGATAAGCATTTGCTTCCGATGATTAGCAGCGCCATCTAGTGGCCATCGTGTGGTATTCTCTTAAATACGCCCCTAAGTTGAGTCATTGAACCAGGCCAAGCATCCAAGCCGGGAAGCCTCTACCTAACTTACCTCTGACAGTAGCTGTATTCTTGTTCAGCACCAGAGACTCCAAAGTCAAGTGGCCAGAGACAGCCAGGCAAATAGCATTTTGGTAAGAAAGGGCAACAATGGCTGCCTTCATCATTCTCAGTACAAGTTCCCTCTAAAGCAAGGCTATGGCTTTATAATATGTTGTGATAACATTAAAATTTATGCCAGGCGTGTTATTCCAGATCAGCTATAGGGTAATGCCACAAGCCACAGATACTAGGATGCGCTGGTATGCAAATAGCGACCAGCTCCTGTAGATGCCAACTCTGGGCTAGCACCTTAGTAGTTAATGAGGTCACCCATAATGGGCCAACAGGTGGCGCAGGATGCCAATCCAGAGCCAGCAACCACTGCCTATCAGTATTTGCCTATCAGGGCAGCCCAGTGTTTGGAGCACTTGACCCTCTACAGCCAATCGGCACATAGGTAAGTAGAGGGTTCTCATGTATTGTAAAGCCACAGGTACACTTTAAACCAGTACAGATCACCTTCTATCCACTGTGCAAACTCCATGGTACAAACCATCCAAATATTGCATTGCAATGATACAAGACTCGCACAATCTTCCAGAATCAGGCTGGCAGAGGCAGTCACAGGGGAATACACATCCCAATTCTGAAAGGTTTCGGCAAGGGAAACAAAAGTCAGGTTTAACATCATCAAAGGATAACTAAAGGACAAAAAAAAAAAAAATGGAGGAAACGTTTTAAAGTGAATCTTTCAGTAAAATTCAAGTTTTCACTCATTTTTCAGAGCAGGAGAGATCACATTGTATGCATGGCCAAGTGAGCAGCAATAGGCTGGCACCAATTTGGTACTGGTGATCTGCTTGAGTGCAATTCCTCTGGCTCATTCAGCTGTGTGTAGAACATGATCTCCCCTCCTCTTCTAGAGAAGGAGAGATCACTTACAAAGCTGAATAGCAAGCAGGAGAGATCACATTATAGGCATGGCCAGATAAGCTGAGGGGGTTTTATGAGCAGCAACAGGCTAAAGCCATATGGTTCTGGTCATCTGCTTGCCTTAAGTGCTATTCCTCGGAATCATTCAGCTGTACGTAGAACATGATCTCCCCTCCTCTTCTAGAGAAGGAAAGATCGCTTACAGAGCAGAGTAGTGAGCAGGAGAGATCACATTATAGGCATGGCAAGATAAGCCAAGATGTTTTATGAGCAGCAATAGGCTAAAGCCATATGGTTCTGGTTATCTGCTTGTGTTAAGTGCTATTCCTCTGGATCATTCAGCTGTGCGTATAACATGATCTCTCCTCCACTTACAGAAGCAGAAGAGATCAGCTACTGACCATGCCTATAATGTGATCTCTCCTACTCTGAAGGGAGGCGTTTTATGAGCAGCAATAGGCTAATGCCATTTGTTTCTGGTCACCTGTATGCCTTAAGTGCTATACATGAAATATTCATAGGGGGGGGGGGAGGAGAGAGAGAGAGAGAGAGAGAGAGAGAGAGAGAGAGAGAGAGAGAGAGAGAGAGAGAGAGAGAGAGAGAGAGAGAGAGAGAGATGACCTCCAGCAAAAATAAAATTAGCCCAGAATTAGAAGAATAAAATTAACATCTGCAATATTCTTTTTCAACCCAGAGTATTTCCTTTCCCGCCACTAGATGTCACCAGTCTTAAAGAGTCAATGACAGCCTCCGGCTGTCATGGACCCACCCCTGAGGTCCCATATGTCGTTACATGAGCACTGTTGAGTGGGGCTGTAAGAACCGCCTACCGCCACCACCCTAGAAGAGGAAGGACCCACGATATCAGCAGGCAAGCCAGGAGCTGGAATTTAGCTATAATCATGAAACTATTAGAACAGCTACCCTAGGTTCACTGGAATGGATGAAATATCCCATAAAGGAGATTCCTTGTAGTCTAACCTCTGTGGATACATCTAGGAGAGGCACTAAGCCAATTACAGGGGGGAGGGGAATAAGACCATCCCCTGGATGACAGACAATCACTTACTAAACATTTGAAAAATAGGCAAGATACAGGAGCCTGCTAAACCAGTCTAGGTCACCAGTCACTTTTAAAGAGAAAACGCCAGTAACTTCTAAAGTTTGTGCGAATAAATTCTTGACATGCCGCAGTATAATTTAAAAAAATTACAGTTTAATTTTTAAAAAATCTTAACTATCTGCGTCTAGGGACAGTCAATAAAGGTCTGCAGGAGAAGAGTATTCTGGAAGAATAATGTCACCAGGGTTAGCTACAAGCAGGAGGAAAACATTTCCACAACCTTCCCTCCCTGTGATCAACATAACCGTAACGGCATAGATACCAGGAACTACAAGACTGTCATCTCTGAGCAAGCGGAGGAAAGTGGGAAGATAGCGCTGGACCCCATAAGGGTATCTTACTGGTATTGTTAACTTAAGGTATTGATGATGGTGTAACTGATCTGGTTCCTGGGCAGGCGGCTTCTGTTGTAAGTAATGAGAACTGAAATTCTAGCACCACACCACTGCTAAGAGGTCCAGATACAACTTTGTTCCCAAAAGAAGTCAGGGGTACAAGCCAAAAAGGTGTACAACGCGTTTCAGGTAGCCGAAACATATCCTGGACTTTTAACGGAATAAAGTTGTATCTGGACCGCTTAGCAACAGTGTGACGCTTCAGTTTCAAAACTGAGCAAGCATCTCAGTCCAGGAAGCAGATAGTGGATAATGCCCAAAGAGTATTCAATGCGTTTCGGATAGCCAAAACGCGTTGGTTACTTTTTTGGATTCTCCCCTAGGCTTTTAATGAAATAAAGTTGTATCTGGACCTCGTAGCCATGCTGTGGCGCATCAATTTCAAATCTCTGAGCAAGCATCTCAGTCCAGGAAGCAGGTAGCGAATCCGGATGATGATGGTGCTTTCCTTGTCACTGCACTTTCTATGCGGCATAATAATTCTCTGTTACAATTATAAAATACTTAGTACACATTTTTTTTAATATAAAAAAATATATCTGATTGCTTTAAGAAGATAGGACAAGTGCTTTAATAAAGGACAGCAGAAAAATCTCAAAAACAGAAGCCAGCTTAAGTTTTGGTTTTGCATTGACCACCTGGATCCTGTGATCTCATATTATATAAAATTTTATTTTATTTTTAAACCTTGACTTTCACATTTTACTGAAAGATTCACTTTTAAAAGGGGAAGTCCATTGAGCAGGGATCGGTGGAGTAAATGTAGAATGTCAATGGCACTGACCTCTATGTCCTGCTTTTATAACTGATAGTTTTTAAAAGTAATTGTCAACTCTATGGTGCTTGGGACTCAAAGCACTTTACCCGCTGTTGGGGCAGATGGTGGAGGCGCCAACTTGGCCACGCTCGGTAGAGTGACATGGTAGGGTCAATTTTAGATAGGAGCCAATTAACCTACCTGCATGTCTTTGGAGTATGGGAGGAAGCCCACACAAGCGCAGGGAGAACGTGCAAACTCCATGCAGATAATGCCCTCGAACTGAGGAGCCCAGTACTGCGTGGCTGGAGAGCGAACCACTAAGCCACCGTGCTGGCCTCTTCAACCCCTCTGTGATAACTATCAGTCCCTATGGATAATATCAGGGTCCTTGTGTTTAGTAGAGTATCATACTAGGGTCAATTTTTAGACAGGAGCCAATTGGCCTACCTGTATGTCTTTAGAGTGTGGGAAGAAACCCACACAAGCACAGGGAGAAAATGCAAACTCCATGCAGATCGTGTCCTTCGAACGGAGGACCCCAGTGCTGCATGGAAAAAGTGCTGACCACTAAGCCACTGTGCCACCTCTTCAACCCTATGGACAACATCAGGGTCCTTGTGTTGAGGTCAAAACATTAAGGATGCAATTACATCCTACACACTTCGATCCCTACTCGTTGGATATCGCCTTATTTTTTTTTTCTCCCCCGATGAGTGACAATACTTCATTCCACAGAATGGAATCAACAACCAAGAGATTGCCTTCTTGGCTCATATGCACAATCCCCGACCCCTTCGGTACTCTACAGTGCTAATATTTTGGGGTTTACAGAACAGAATCCTCAAAGTTTCTCCAACCTGAAAGCACCAATCATGGACTAGCTTATTTCTTTTTTTTTTTTTAGAAATGACATTATCTTAGCAATAAAAGAAAAAAAAGACAATTTGTATCCTTTTGTGGATAATTAAACAAAGACAGACAAAAAATAAAATGTGAACCCAAAAATTTTAAGCAACACAAAATCTGTCAATAGACGTAAAAAAAAAAAAAAACCCTCCCAAAAAAAAAAAACAAAAAAAAAAAAAAACAGAAAAGTAAAGTTTATGTGTGATTACTATAACCATTAGGTATGAGGAAAAAAAAGTGATTTAGCTAAAATATTGAGTAACCTCTACAGTGTATGTCCTGGGTCTTCAAATTTAAAAAAAATACAAGGCTTACCCCATAAAGGTGCCGCAAGCCAGCCTTGGACCCAATGGACACAGCTACGCTCATGGCTTTTCTGTCGGGCTACTATACAGGAAAAAATTGCCAACGGATGCTCTTGGAATGGCCCGCCATCATCTGCTATTAGGGCTCGTTTACATTTGCTTCAAAATGCGGCATTGGACATGCTTTTTTTAAAGCCAATGCCAATCAATGCGCCTGTCACTACATAAAATAGTTACCTTACAGTCCTGTCCACACGTTGCGTTTGCTTCAAAAATTATACCCCATTTCGCTTTCTTGGTGCTTTAAAGCATCTCCACAACAGAACCTGAAGCTTTGGAGGGGCTTTTATTCAGGGTTAGCTTTGCTTTATTTTGGAGGTATTGCAGGTATGAGATATCCCAGGATGCACTAGGAAACCAACAAGTAAACCAGAAAGACGTCATCGGCAGTCACTTATGGTTCACGTGTTCATATTCTGGGAGCGTCTGGTGCAGAGGTCACATCTGGTGCGCAGCGTGGAGCAGGAGGAAGGTGAGCGAGGTCGGGACTGGAGAGGAGCAACTACCAGACAGCACACATGGAAACGCTATAGCAGAAGATGAGCGGGGACTGGAGAGAGGATTGAGCTGCGGAGAATCAGCCCGAAGCAGGATAAACTAGCAATGTCACAGGTGGTACTCAGTGTGGGAGCAATATAACAGGAGGTGAATGGGGACTAGGAAAGATGAGCATCAGCAAATCAAAGGATTAGCAGAGGTGGGGGTTACTATTGAGTGGGGGATCAGCAGAGCTGAGAGTTACTACTGAGGGGGGGAGATCAGCAGAGCTGGGGGTGCCACCAAGTGGGGCATCAGCAGAGCTGGGGGTTCTACTGAGCAGGGGGATCTGCTGAATGTGGGTACTAAAAGGTTGGGGATCTGCTGAACGAGGGTACCAATGAGATGGGGATGAGCTGGGGCAGGGCTTTTTTTCTCAAAAAATAGGTGCTGGAACTCAACCACAACCCCCAAAACCCCTCCCCCACACACACCCTCCAAATCTCATCAAATAGTGGGTGTGGTCAGTCAAATTTCACAGTAGGAGGGTCCTACTCCTAAAGGGGCATTAAATATCAGGATTGCATTACATACAGAGTGCAGAGTTCAGGGGGGGTTACACACACAGTGCAGAGCTGTCACTTGTAAACACAGAAACCGGACTTCTGTGTTTACAAGTGATTGTGGTCAGCAGCACCCCCCCCACACACACACACACACACACACACACACAAGGGTCTGAGACAGAGGTTGAGTTCCACCAAGTTCCCCCTGAAAAAAAGCCCTGAGCTGGGGGTACTAATAAGAGGGGCATCAGTAGAGCTGGAGGTTTACTAGTGAGCGGGGCATCAGCAGAGCTGGGGGTTACTACTAAGTGGGGCATCAGCAAAGCTGGGGGTACTACTGAGCAGGGGATCTCCTGAATGAGGGTACTAATAGGCTGGGGATCTGCTGAACGAGGGTACCAATGAGATGGGGATGAGCTGGGGGTACTAATAAGAGGGGCATCGGCAAAGCTGGTTACTAATGAGCGGGGCACCAGCAGAGCTGGGGGTTACTACTAAGTGGGGCATCAGCAAAGCTGGGGTTACTACTGAGCAGGGGATCTCCTGAATGAGGGTACTAATAGGCTGGGGATCTGCTGAACGAGGGTACCAACGAGCCGGGGATGTAATGAACAGGGGTACTGATGATCTGGGGTTCTGCTGGGCCCCTAAAAAACAAAGACACAGTGCATTTGCCAAGCTTCATTAAAGCATAAACAAAGCATCACTGAAGCATCAAAAACAAATAAAAAAAAAGCATATTGAAGTGGTAGGTGCTTTAAAGTATGTTAAAGTCGAAGCAAATGTAAACGAGCCCTTACTGTAAGAAAGAACATTTGTGACCTGCACCACAGTGTTGAATACCCGCCAATAATTGTGCTTGATTGCGTAGGTGCAGGTGGTAAGTGTTACCATGTATCAAAGTAGCATTACACAACAGCGAACAAGTCCACAATCAGCCGCAGGTCATTTTCAACTGGACAGTAGAATGATAGAAAACTGCGTAGCTGTGCCCTAATGCACCTCAGTGTACCCTGGATTGAGAGGCAGTGAAAAAAAAAAGTTACCTTATTCTGTGAATCTTAGCTTAAAATTGATATTGTTCATACATTTTTTTTTTTTTTTTTTGAAACGTAATAAAATGATTTAAGAGCGATAATACAAATTAGAAAAACAAAGATTAAATAATAAAAATCCGCACTGGTTATTGGGAGTTTTTGGAGTTTTGTCATAGGTCCCAAAACATGTTTTCTGGCTTAAAAAAGAAAAAAATTAAAGAAAAAGAAAAAAAAAAAAAAAAAAGTACCTGGTTGACTTATACATGCTTTGGGGGAAGAGGAGGTCTGGAGAATGAGGGGTTCATCCTATTCTGGCTGTAAGGAATCCATGCTCCTTAATCCCAGCTGCCATAAAATAATAAATTTGTTACCTTTTGCGAGGTTTCCAAAAAAAAAAAAAAGGCTCAGTCATTTGTAAATATTTAGTGGGATTTTTTCTATTAATATATATAATATATATATATTTATTTTTATATTTTTCTTATAATATACCAAAACTTGAGTATAGATAGAAAAAAAAAAAAAACATCCGACAGTTTCAGACTTGTCGAATCCTAAATGTCTTGGTAATACTCTGATCCATGTTCCATAGAGTGAAGCATTGGCTTCTGGTCAAGAGAGGACATCTTGCTAAGCATATCAGCAGATAGTGAGTAGCTGTTGCCCGATTTCTCCTCAAACCAGCTGTCCAAAGCTCTTTTGGCATCAAAACTGCCGATGTGCGGCCCGTTCACCGCTATAGTTAAGAGATCGCTCAGCTGATCCAACGTTAACCGCGAACGATTGTTTTTGCGTAGCCTTTGAAGTGCGTTGCGTCCTTTCTCGCAGCAGGCCGTCGACGTAGGAAGGACCTTCAAGATCTGAACGATCTTGTTTAAGAGGATAAACCGTTGCTTGTATTTGCAGATATGGCTGATCAAGTCCTTGAAACCGTTTTTGGTACAGTAGTCTGCTTTGAGCTCTCGCCACTCCATCAACAAGCTGCCCCTGGAGTCAGCTGCTTCCCTGCAAACGTCGGAAATAAAGGAAGGAACGCTACCCAGATGTTCATAGATTTGTAGCATGTCCTCCTCTCCGTAGGTTATAAGCTCCTCCGTACTCCTCGGCCAAAAAGACAAATCGAAAACCTGGCAAGCTTTAACGAACATTCGAGTACGGGAATCGAATCTTTGGGCCAGAGTGAGTTGAGTTTTCTGGCAGATCTTCTCACGGATGGATTGAAATTTAGCTTCGGCCACACGCAAGTTTTTCAAGGAGATGCCATTGAAGCTCTCCCGAAAGTTCTCTTCAAATTCTTGAAGATATTCTCCGGGAGAATCTGTCAGTCGGCTAATTTCTTGAATAGCTTCCTCTATTTTTTCGTCCACCTGGGACACCAAGAGGTATTCTCCTTGGAAGACGTAAGCAAGGCGGGACAAGACTGCGATCACATCCAACAGGAAGTAGATAAGCTTAATTGACTGATAATCCATGAGGAACTGAAGGAGGGCCAATGCTATTGCAGAGGCGTCTGCCCTTTGCGTCTGCCCACTGACATCTTTCAAATGGGCTACTACTTCTAAGTAGTCCTTAATCAAAGCGTTCAACACGTTTTGCTCGCCGATTATCCACTTCACTGCCCGGATGTCACCCAAGAATTCCGTCTCCTCACAAAGGGTTGCAGCCGTGAGTCGAAGCTCACACATCAGACGGGGGGAGTACCGGTAGAAGCTAAGTAACTGTTTTAGATTGTTTTCTAATTCTTCTAGACATGGAAGTTCTTTTCCACTAATTGCATCCAAGATTTCTAAGTGAGGTCTGTGTACCATAAAAGGCAAACACAGTAACCAAGGCAAGGTTTTCCTGATTGTCATGTACAAATTTGCTCTTAGTCCAGCTGTTATGTTGACGCCATCAATGCCCAACCCAACAGATGGCCTCTCATCCTGAAGTCTGATCCCAAGGGCAGAGAAAGCCCTGTCGATTCCTTGGAGGTAACTCTCAGTCGTAGGCAAGGCCAACTCCTGAAAAGACAGAAACTCTGTTGCAGGGGGTCCATCATTGCTTGTATATTGGACATAGACTGCTACAGTATCGGCAAGAAGGTCTTCGCTCTGCCCATCCAAGATGATGCTTAAAAAAGGAGATTGTCGGATACGCTCTATTAAGTCTTCTCGAAGTGCTCTGGCAATGTGATGGATCAGGATTTGACAATCACCTTCATTCATGTACTGGTCAACCACACGAAGTTCACACTTTCTCAGTAGTTCCGCTAGAGGTCGGAAGTCATAGTAAGGCCTGCCTTCCATAGCCAAGTGGTATGCAGTGTTGAAGAGAAGAGTCATGTTTCGACACATCTCCTCAGTCTTTTCTGGGTGCATCCTGAGCTTATAGAGCTGCAAGCATTTCTTGTGGAGGTTACTTTGGCTGTGGAGCTTTATAGTGTGAATCTTAAACTGTTTTGAACCAATAATAAAGGCTGAAGTCCTAGAGGACTGAACCGTGTATTGCCTGCAAACGTGACACCACATCTCATTCAACGTTGACGAGTACCTCAAAAACCAAAACTTTTTGAGCCACTCTTGCTTGAACCGGCGAATTCTTCTGCCAGAGGCAACTGACATCTTGGAAGGCTCGTCAGTTACCGCCAGCATCTCATTGGAAACTGATTCGTCAGCAGAGTCCACCTCCTGTTCATCATCCTCCATCATGGTGGGAGCAATGGACATGTTTTCTGGGGCTGAAAACAGGAAAAGCGACGTGTTAATATCAGTTGGCCAAAATGAACAGCAAAACAAAAAAGACATCTAATAGAAAAGAGATTATAACAATAGTAATGAGAAAGAGGACCATGCCGGGGTTTCTTATGCACCATGTGACCCTGAATAGTACTATTTTGGACTGAAAAAAAAATATGAAAAAACAAGAAAACTAAGGATTCTAATAAAACCAACCTAACAACCCTAAAAATGTAAAACCATCTCAACCAAAACATTAAAAGCTACTTTCCAAAGGGCCAATCCTTTTCATACAGGTAAGAGTGTACTAGGTAACTTAAGGTGCTAAGTGGCAATAAAAATATCATGTACAAAAGTGCCGCTTTCCATGACCAGCCTTACCTGAGGTATCTGAATATTCTGGCACCTCGATTTTCTGAGGCAAGAACTGTGGAACTTCAGGAACCTTTCCAGACCTTAGCATCTCCACCTCAGCCTGAAGCTCTCTGATCTTCTTCTTTAGCTTAATACAGTTGGGGCAGAAAGAGGTGGTGGGAATCGCCTTAGTGTCTCCAAGGGCAGAAAATTCATCGGGACTCTCTATTTTTATGGAGGAATGATCTTCTACTTCATCCTCCTGAAGGCCGATCTCCCTGTCTAAGACCTGGTTGGAACAATGAGGCACCTTCCACTCCATCAATGTTCTGGTTTGGTTATGGGCGGGAGAACACTTTTGGTTGGCTTTACATTTATCCTCATGGTCCTCTAATTGATATTTGGGGACTTTTTTCCCTAGTATCGGGCTGCTGGTCATCGGAGAATGCTCCTCCATTTTGGCAGACTCCAGAGAAGCCTCCAGGACATCCTTGAAGATGAGGTCTATTTTTTTCTTCTTGGCGTGAGGGTTCAAGTCCCCCTCCTCAGAGCTGCGCTTGTAGAGGCTTTTCCCTTGTTTAAGGGCAGTAAGTGGGCCTTTCAGGTCTTCTTGGTTTTTCAAGAGTCTGTCATTGTTTTCCCTTAACAAACCTCTTTCTCCTAGAAGGGAAAATTAGCTGTGTTACCAGTATGGCACTTTTCCCAAGTAAAAGCATGAGGAACAAATCATATAGTGCAGGGTCCTCTAACTTAATGTGTATCTAAAGCAATATTTCATTTTTTTTTTTCCTTACTGGATGTGCCCCCACTAGTAAGATCCTCCCTCTATATGTCTTGGTTACCATTATCACAGGGACTTAAAATTGGAACTAAACTTTCTCCATCAACATTAACTATTTTTAATCCTTAGCCATTCATTAGGAAATAGATAGCAAGTTATATTATATTTACTTGTTTTAAACTTTCTTTTTTAGTTGAGTCCTGGTTTCTGGCCTAGGCCAAAATGATGTCATACATCCCAGAAGTCTCCAAGCAGAACTAAACTTTCTCAGTCAACATTAACTATTTTTAATCCTTAGAAATCCATTAGTAGGATAGATAGTAAGGTATATTATATTTTCTGCTTTTGATTTTTTTTTTTTTCACATTTAGTTGATTTCACACTTTAGTTGATTTCTAAGCCAAAATAATGCGATACATCCCAGAAGTCTCCAAGCAGAACTAAACTTTCTCAGTCAACATTAAAGCGGCACTCCGCCAAAAAAAAACAAAAAATATTAAAAGTCAGCAGCTACAAAAAGTGTAGCTGCTGACTTTTAATAAATCAGACACTCACCTGTCCCACGTTCCAGCCATGCGGGCGTACGAAGCCTCGCTCCTCACCTCCTCCTCTCCACGGCGCCGGCATTCTTACTGTGGGGCGCCCCAGCTGTAGTGTCAATTTCGTCGACCAAATGAATATTATTTTAGTCGACTAAAATACGACTAAAACTAAAACAACTGAAATGACTAAAATACGACTAAAACTAAAATGGCATTTTAGTCAAAAGACTAATGCCCCGTACACACGGTCGGATTTTCTGACGGAAAATGTGTGATAGGACCTCGTTGTCGGAAATTCCGACCGTGTGTGGGCTCCATCACACATTTTCCATCGGATTTTCCGACACACAAAGTTTGAGAGCAGGATATAAAATTTTCCGACAACAAAATCCGTTGTCGGAAATTCCGATCGTGTGTACACAAATCCGACACACAAAGTGCCACGCATGCTCAGAATAAATAAAGAGATGAAAGCTATTGGCTACTGCCCCGTTTATAGTCCCGACGTACGATCGGATTTTCCGACAACTTTGTGTGACCGTGTGTATGCAAGACAAGTTTGAGCCAACATCCGTCGGAAAAAATCCATGGATTTTGTTTTTGGAATGTCCGATCAATGTCCGACTGTGTGTACAGGGCATAAGACTAAAACTAAATTGAAATTTGACTTCAAAATTAACACTGGTCTGTAGTGCATGTTCATACCTCAACATTATAATAATTAACATATTCGATTTTTCACTCCAGCAGTATATAATGAGTTTGCAAATTGTAGAGAATTGTTAACTAATGCATTACAATTTATTTACACCCATTAGATTTTAGACAAACTAAAATGAGTTTTAGTTGACTAAAATGTACTGGAGATTTAGTCGACTAAATACGACTAAAACTAAAACAATTGCAAAAGACTAAAATGGGACTAAAACTAAAATGCCATTTTAGTCCCAAGACTAAAACTAAATCGAAATTTGCTGCCAAAATGAACACTGGCTTCACAGCCGGCCACGCACTGTGCATGCGCAAGCTGCACTGTGAACGGCAGGGCAATCTTCTGTGACCTGCGACGTGTCCCAGAAGATTTCACGGAGGGAGAGGTGAACTTCCTTCCGGTGCCATGGAACCCCGGGAGGAAGTGGGAGCTGGATGCCTCTAAAAAGAGGGTACCCCCCCCCAAAAAAAAAAATGACATGCCAAATGTGGCATGTCAGGGGATCACTGTCACTTAAAGCGGAAGGTCCAGTTTTGGGTGGAACTCCACTTTAACTATTTCTAATCCTTAGAAATCCATTAGTAAATAGATAGTAAGTATGTTATATTTTCTTGTTTTGATTTTTTTTTTTTTTTTTTTACATTTCTTTAGTTGATTTCTGGCCAACGTGAGGTCATACATCACAGAAGTCTTTAAGCGGACCTAAACTCTCAATCAACATTAACTATTTTTAATCCCTAGCTTTCCATTAGTAAATAGACAGGAATTTGTATTATATTTACTTGTTTTAAACTTTTTTTTTTACATTTATTTAGTCAATTCCTGGTTTCTGGCCTAGGCCAAAAAGATGTCATACATCCCAGAAGTCTTTAAGCAGAACTAAACTATTTATATATTATAATATATAAAAAATTATATATATATATATATATATATTCAACAATAACTATAGTAAATAAATAGGAATGTACAGAGTATTATATTTTCGTTTTGATTTTTCTTTTTTTTTTTCATTTCTTTAGTTGATTTCTGGTTTCTGGCCTAAGCCAAAATGAGGTCATACATCCCAGGGGTCTCAAAGCGGAACTAAACTCTCTCAGTTAACATTAGCTATTTTTAATCGTTAGTAAATAGATAGGAATGTAGATTATATTTACTTGTTTTAAACTTTTTTTTTTTTTCCACTTCTTCAGTTTGATTCCTGACTTCTTGGCCAAAATGATGTCATACATCCCAGAAGTCTTCATGGAAAGTTTTATTCCTGTCATCTGGTATTTTGGGAGGAAGGGCTAAGTATACCCTCCCTCATGCATACCTGAGCTAAGGGCAGATGGATTCCAGGAAGTAAATGCTACACGAATCATCTGAACTTACTCAAGATGGCCACAGCTAGAAATGCGGGGGGGGGGGTTCAAATTGATTTCTCAACAAAATAAAGCATGGAGAACATGGCTGAATGGGTGAGTTTGCTTCAAATATTAAAAAATGGATTAAATATAGTTTTCAGTTTGTGGTGCTAAGGTGTTAAGTGTCACTTTAAAGAAAGGGGAAAAGCTCCAAATTTTGAGTTGGGGGTTAACATCTCGGGCGATCAAGGGGTTAAACGTGTGCCTAACTATGTGTAATGTGCGCTGCCTTCACTAATAGATCTCTAAGTTTCTCATCCCCGCAATACAGCGACCGTTCCCTGTGTACAGAGCTCTGGGCTGTGATTGTACACAGCCGATCAGAGGGTCTTGGCAGTAGATCATTGGCCGTGACTCCCACTGTATACAATCACAGAGGGCGGTGGCCGGGGGCGCACATGCGCGCGCCCTATACTCAGAATTAGGCAGCGACGTATGGGTATGTTGCTTTGCCTAAAACATTTGCAGTACATTTTTTTTTTTTGCCAAAAGGTAGAATATGTCTTTAACCACTTTAATACCGCCCCACACACGTATATTGAGGCCTCCTGTACGAAATCACATACCTGTACGTGATTTCATGCACGGGGTCTGGGGCGTGCGCGCCACCGGCAAACCGCTTCCGCTGTGCCCAATCAGCGGGTTCGGAGGACGCGATGTCCAGCGGGTCCCGCCAATCATTCGGAGGAGAGGCAGAACGGTGGTCTGCCTATGTAAACAAGGCAGATCACCGTTCTGCCAGAGGGGAAAATGGAGATCTTGTGTTTCTGCTAAGCAAGAACATGGATCACTGTTTTCCCCCAGTCAAAGCACCCCCCCCCCCCTCACAGTTAGAAAGCACTCCCTAGGGACACACGTAACCCTTGATTTGCCCCTGATGGTAACCCCTTCCCTACCAGTGTCATTAGTACAGTGACAGTGCATTTATTTTAGTACTTTTTACTGTAAAAATGTCACTGGTCCCCAAAAAGTGTCAGTTAGGTGTCCGATTTGTTTGCCGCAACTTCACTAAAAATCACTGATCGCCGCAATTACTAGTAAAAAAAATTAATTAAAAAAAATTCCATAAAAATATCCTATAGTTTGTAGACGCGATAACTTTTGCGCAAACCAATCAATATACACTAATTGGGATTTTTTTTTACCAAAAATAAGTAGCAGAATACATAGTGACCTAAATTGATTAAGAAATCTGATTTTTTTAAAAAAATATTATTGGGTATGCTTTATAGCAGAAAAGTAAAAAATATATATATTTTTTTTTCAAAATTGTCAGTCTCTTTTTTTTAGTTTATAGCACAAACAAATTAAAACCGCGTATTGAGATTTTTTTTTTTTTTTTTTAGCAAGAACATGTAGCAGAATACATATTGGCCTAAATCGATGAAGAAATTCGATTTTTAAAATTTTTTTATTGAATGTTTTATATAGCAGAATGTAAAAAATATTGAATAATTGTCGGTCTTTTTTTTTTTGTTTATAGAGCAAAAAATAAAAACCACAGAGGTGATCAAATACCACCAAAAGAAAGTTCTATTTCTGGGGAAAAAAGACATAAATTGTATTTGGGTACAACGCCGCACGACTGCGCAATTGTCAGTTAAAGTAACGCAATGCCGTATCGCAAAAAGTGGCTTGGTCATGAAAAGGGGGGGGGGGGGGGTGAAGTGGTTAAAGTACTTTGTTTGTTTTACTCTTTTTAAAACACTTTTTGGTGCGGTGGTCTAGCTTACAAATTTTTTTAATAATCTGGTAATTGGAGTCTTTTGAGGAAATGTCTGTTTAGCGTCTTTCTGCTTATTTCCTCCATAATCTATGTAAAGGGTTTTACTCGGGGTGTACAGACATTTCTCAATAACTATTTAGCAATATACAGTCATCTCCTTTCCTGAGTAGCAATGCTGCTGTGTGCCCATCCTGCAGATAACAGTCTTCCCCGGCTGTGGTTATTAAAGGGGAGAACATTAGTCAAAAGGCTCGTTCCCCTTTCCTCAGCTGAAAGCTGCCCTTTGGAACGTGTTCTGATTTCAGAAATGTTCCTGCAAACTGGAAAATGTATTACAAATTTATCCCACGTTTATTATCCCAGGTTTTCTACTCGCATACAATATCTTCACAAGTGATGTATTGGGAGAAAAGTCATTCAGTGTAGGCCATGTACAGCATAGTGATGAGGTCAATGCTACCTTGAAAGGTCATAAATTGGTTTGCAAGGCAGCTAATTCACACTAAGCGGATTTACAGGAACATATTTAACCACTTCAATACAGGGCACTTAGACACCTTCCTCCCCAGGCCAATTTTCAGCTTTCAGCCCTGCCGCAGTTTGAATGACAATTGCGCGGTCATGCTACACTGTACCCAAACTAAATTTTTATCATTTTGTTCCCACAAATAGAGCTTTCTTTTGGTGGTATTTGATCACCTCTGCGGTTTTTATTTTTTGCTAAACAAATAAAAAAAGACCGAAAATTTTGAAAAAAATAAAAGCTTTGCTTTTGTTTCTGGTATAAAATTTTGTAAATAAGTAAGTTTTCTCCTTCACTGATGGGCACTGATAAGGCGGCACTGACGGGCACTGATATGGCGGTACCAATGAGCAGGCACTGACGGGCACTGATATGCAGCACTGATGAGCACTGGTAGGTGGCACTGATATGCAGGACTGATGGGCATTAATAGGCGGCACTGATGGGCACTCATGGGTGGCACTGATAGGCAACACTGATGGGCACTAAAAGGCTGCAAAGATGGGTTCTTATGGGTGGCACTGATAGGCGGCACTGCTGGGCACTGATGGACACTAATAGGCAGCACTGATGGGCATTGATACGTGGCACTGATGGGCACTGATATGAGGCACTGATAGGCACCCCTGGTGGCACTGGCAGTGGTAGGCATTGTGAGTGGGCACTGATTGGCAGCTGCCTGGGCATTGATTGGCAGCTGTCTGGGCACAGATTAGTATTTCTCTGGGGGTCTAGGGTGGGGGCATACCTGGTGGTCCAGTGTGGATGGTTTCCCTGGTGGTCCTGGGTGGGATCCGAGGGGGGGCTGTGCTGATAAACAATCAGCACAGACCCCCCCGCTGTCAGGAGACCCGCCGATCAGCTCTCTTCTACTCACGTCTGTCAGACACGAGTGAGGAAAAGCCGATCACCGGCTCTTCCTATTTACAACGTGATCAGCCGTGAATGGACACAGCTGATCACGTGGTAAAGAGTCTCCGTCAGACTCTTTACCTAGATCGGAGTTGCGGTGTGTCGGACTGACACACCGCAACAACGATCGCCACGATGCGTGCCCCGGGGGCGCGCAGCGGCTTAGTATCCTGAGGACGTCATATGACGCCCAGTCAGGTTATTAAAACCACTTTGCCACCGTCATTCTGCTATATGGCGGGCGGCAAGTGGTTAACTACATAAGGACAGGGCCTATTTTTTTACACTTGGTGTTAAAAATCTGTTTTTTTTTTTGCTAGAAAATTACGTAGAACCCCCAAACATTATACAGCGGAACCTTGGATTACGAGCATAATCCGTTCAAGGAGAATGCTTGAAATCCAAAGCATATCAAGCAAGTTTCCCCATAGAAGTCAATGGAAATGAAGATAATTTGTTCCCCATTGACTTCTATTACATGCAATACCGCATGTGGCCAGAGGTGGGGGGGCGCCAGAGAGCCTTGGAAATACTCGAGAACAGCTCGGCTGAACTCGGAAAGGCTCGGAAAAACACTCGGGAACTGAGTATTTCCGAGTATTTCTGAGTATTTCCGAACGGCTCCGAACCGTTCCGCGTGTCCCTGGCGCCCCCCGCACCTCTGACCAAATGTGGTACTGCATACCCCATTAGCTTAAATTCTGCTCGTTTTACGAGACAACACCCGCAAACCAAGTCAGAATTTTTTTTTTTAAAGTTGCTCGTCTTTCAAAACGCTCGTTAACCGTGTTACTCGTTAACCAAGGTTCCACTGTATATTTTTTTTTTTCAGACACCCTAGAGCAGGGATATGCCATTAGCGGACCTCCAGCTGTTGCAAAACTACAAGTCCCATCATGCCTCTGCCTCTGGGTGTCATGCTTGTGGCTGTCAGAGTCTTGCTATGCCTCATGGGACTTGTATTTCTGCAACAGCTGGAGGTCCGCTAATTGCATATCCCTGCCCTAGAGAATAAAATGGCAATCGGTGCAATACTTTACGTCACACTGTATTTGCGCAGTGGTCTTACAAACGCAATTTTTTTGGGAAAAAAAAAAATACATTATTTGAATAAAAAAATAAAAAAACAGTAATGTCAGCCCATTTTTTTTTTTTTTTATATATAGTGAAAGATAATGTTACACCGTGTAAATTCATACCCAACATGTTATGTTTTAGAATTGCGCCCGCTCGTGGAATGGCGACAAACTTTGACACTTAAAAATCTCCATAGGCGAAGTTTAAATATTTCTACAGGTTACCAGATTTGAGTTACAGAGGAGGTCTTTTCCCAGAATTATTGCTCTCGCTCTACCGATCGCGGCGATACCTCACATTTTACATATGCGGACGCGACTTACGTATGCGTTCGCTTCTGTGCGTGAGCAAGGCGGGACGGGAGTGCTTAAAAAAAATGGTTTTCTTATTTATTTTACTTTTACACTATTCCTTTAAAAAAAAAAAAAAAAAAAAATTTGGATCACTTTTTTCCCTATTACAAGGAATGTAAACATCCCTAATAGAAAAAAAGCATGACAGGGCCTCTTTAATGTGGGATCTGGGGCCAGAAAGATCTCACATTTACACTTAAATACAATAAAAAAAAAAAAAAATTTCCCCTGGGCGGAAGTGATGTTTGACATCGGTTTCCTCATCCAATGGTATGGAGTCAAGTGGGAGTTACATTGTATTTGGAGTTTGCTCTTTTATATACATTGTTGCATTTGCAGTGTGCACAGGTCAGGTTGTGGCGATTTTTTTTTTTTTTTTTGGTTTTACACTTCGGGTCCCTTGCACACAGGGCCGTCTCGCTGCAGTGCGGAATGTCTGGAGTTTTAGTGGACCAGGGAGGAACCTGTGAATGTGTAGCCTGTCAAAGTCTATGGCCGGCTGCGGCTGGATGTCCTGAAAACTCTACCCAGTGGTCCTGGCATTTAAGGCCCTGTGCCTTCAGGGACCAAACGCACAGAACTCAGAGAACCTACCGCTCCTTACAGCTGCAGTCTGCTATAAGGCCTGTGTCACACGGGGCGATAAGGAGCAATGTGTAGAGCAAGCTTTTTTTTTTGAAACTTTCAGCAAGCTTCGATCTGCTTTCTCCAAGTCTTTAAAGCGCCCCTTCAACCCCTTTTCGAAAAATTATAAAACAGATCTTAATGGAAGTGCTAATTGTCACTTTATGCAAGCTGCTAGAAGGCTTTAGCAGGCTTTCAACAAGCTTAAAAGTAGTCCTGAAGCCTACTAGCAGCTGGTTTAAAGTGGCAATCAGCACTTCCATTAGGATCTGTGGTCAACATTTACTAACTGGAGCTGAATGGTGCTTTTAAAAGCTTCCATAAAGCTTGCTGAAAGCTCTGCAAATGCTTTGCAACAGCTTGCTGTTCACACTGCTCTCATACAGGCTGAAGCCTGAGAGAAACAAGCCTTAAAAGCAGAGCTCCACCCAAAAGGAGAAGCTCCGCTTTAAGCACTCCCCCCCCTCCTATGCCACATTTTCATGTATTTTTTTTGGGGGGGGGGGGGTGGGTTTCCTAGTTTTGACAGGTACCCACGACCACTTCTGCTCGAAACACCTCGGCGATCCGAGCGGAAGTTCTCCACTCCCCCTCTATCCCTGCAATCTTCTGGGACACGTCACAGGTCAGGAGGCCATTCAGGAGGCGCAGCGCAACTTGCGCATGCGCAGTGCGCACCTGGTTGTGAAGCCACAAGCTGTCACACCCAGGTGCCCACACTTGCCAGCGTTCGATCGAATAGTGCATCTCCGTCGGATAATGCCTCCCGACGATTAGCACATGCGCAGTACGCAATGTCACTCCAGCTGATACGTTGATCAGCTGGCGTAACGTAAACACTGCGCATGTGCAGATCGTCGGAGGCACTCACCTTTCCCAGGATCCAGCGATGTGGTCGCCCGAACCCTCGATTCTCTCACTCCCCTCTCACTGGCGCCGGTGTTCTATCGAATAGTCTATATCTGTCGGATAATGCTTCCGATGCTTCCGATGATCAGCGCATGCACAGTACGCAACGTCACTCCAGCTGATATGTTAATCAGCTGGCGTCACGTACACACTATGCATGCGCAAATCGTCAGAGGCATTATCCGACGAGTTGCAAAAGGAGAATGTAATCATCAGATTTTGCCTGGCTCTCTGCTCATGCAGGAAAATTTACCTATGAAGGGACAGGCAGATTTGGATGTGTTGCAGGATGGTGGCATTTGGTGTGTTTCAAGACGGTGGACCACCCAAATCCACCCGTCACGTAATCGGTCAATTCTCATGAGCAGAGAGGCAGGCAGAATCTGACAATTAGATTCTTCCCTTTGCAGATCGTCGGCTAATGCCTCTGACGATTTGCGCATGAATAGTGTTGATGTCACATCAGCTGATCAACACATCAGCTGGAGTGACGTTGCGTACTTCGCAGATCATCGGAGGGAGGCATTATCTGACGGAGATAGACTATTTGATAGAACACTGGTGTCAGCGAGAGGAGAGTGTGAGAATCGAGGGTTCGAGCGACCATAGGTTTTCCCCAATGATGTGGTCTACCGAGGCGAAACACGTCGGGCGGAGCTAATGGACTTGACATAATCACGCATGCCTGTGTCAGAAGTCAGACTGAAAAGGAGAGTCTTTGCTGATTGGATACCTGCAAATGTGTTTTAGCCGTGCCTGGCTTTTTATACATGAGTGCGCATTGTTAGTTTTAATAAAAGTGGAAGTTTTTTAACTATATTACCCCATGCGTGTCCTCTTACTTTTTCCATGACCATTGCGGGGAAACCTTTCTATGATGATTGCTGGTGGCCCTAACCCTGTATGCGCATCTGACCATTTATAATTTGATGGTCACATCTTTCTGGTAAGAGCCTCTTGTGTGGATGGAGGTGCATTGGGTTCATGGGAGCTTCTATCACTTGCGGTGGCTCATGAATGGAATACTGACACCTAATTGTGTGTTGGTCACCAGGAGTGGAAGTCTGTTCCTTTTTGAACATACAGACACTTTAATGAACCTTTTTATTTTAGTTTGCTGTTTTTTCTTACTATCTGATTACCGACGATGATGTCAATCTTATTTTGTATATCTACAGTGCTTTGAAAAAGTATTCATACCCCTTGAAATTTTCCACATTTTGTCATGTTACAACCAAAAACGTAAATGTATTTTATTGGGATTTTATGTGATAGACCAACACAAAGTGGCACATAATTGTGAAGTGGAAGGAAAATGATAAATGGTTTTAATTTCTTTTTACAAACAAATATGTGAAAAGTGTGGGGGGCATTTGTATGGCGCCCCCCGGAGTCAATACTTTGTAGAACCTCCTTTCACTGCAATTACAGCTGCAAGTCTTTTTGGGGATGTCTCTACCAGCTTTGCACATCTAGAGAGGGAGATTTTTGCCCATTCTTCTTTGTAAAATATCTCAAGCTCTGTCAGATTGGATGGAGAGCGTCTGTGAACAGCAATTTTTAATGCCGCGTACACACGGTCGGACTTTTCGTCTACAAAAGTCCAACGGACGCCGACGGACTAAAGCTAGCTGGTAATCCGATCGTGTGTGGGCTTCTCCGGACTTTCAGCAGACTTTTTCAGCCTCAAATCCGACGGACTTTAGATTTGAAACATGCTTCAAATCTTTACGTCGTAACTACGACGGACCCCGAAATCCGCTCGTCTGTGTGCTAGTCCGACGGACAAAAACCCATGCTAGGGCAGCTATTGGCTACTGGCTATGAACTTCCTTATTTTAGTCCGGTGTACGTCATCACGTACGAATCCATCGGACTTTTGTGTGGTCGTGTGTAGGCAAGTCCGTTCGTTAGAAAGTCTGCTGCAAGTCCGCCGAAAGTCCGCCGGAAGTCTGTCGGACAGGCTGTCGGACTTTTGTAGACGAAAAGTCCGACCGTGTGTACGCGGCATAAGTCTTGCCACAGATTCTCAATTGGATTTAGGTCTGGACTGTGACTGGGCCATTCTAACACATGAATGTGCTTTGATATAAACCATTCCATTGTAGCTCTGGCTGTATGTTTCGGGTCGTTGTCCTGCTGGAAGGTGAACCTCCGCCCCAGTCTCAAGTCTTTTGCAGACTAACAGGTTTTCTTCTAAGATTGTCCTGTATTTGGCTCCATCCATCTTCCCATCGACTCTGACCAGCTTCCCTGTCCCTGCTGAAGAAAAGCATCCCCACAATATGATGCTGCCACCACCATGTTTCACGGTGGGGATGGTGTGTTCAGGGTGATGTGCAGTGTTAGTTTTCCGCCACACATAGCGTTTTGCTTTTAGGCCAAAAAGTTAAATTTTGGTCTCATCTGACCAGAGCACCTTCTTCCACATGTTTGCTGTGTCCTCCACATGGCTTCTCACAAACTGCAAACGGGACTTCTTATGACTTTCTTTCAACAATGGCTTTCTTCTTGTCACTCTTCCATAAAGGTCAGATTTGTGGAGAGCACAACTAATAGTTGTCCTGTGGACAGATTCTGAGCTGTGAATCTCTGCAGCTCCTCCAGAGTTACCATGGGCCTCTTGGCTCTTCTCTGATGAATACTCTCCTTGCCCGGCCGGTCAGTTTAGGTGGACGGCCATGTCTTGGTAGGTTTGCAGTTGTGCCATACTCTTTCCATTTTCGGATGATGGATTGAACAGTGCTCCGTGAGATGTTCAAAGCTTGGGATATTTTTTTATAACCTAACCCTGCTTTATACTTCTCCACAACTTTATCCCTGACCTGTCTGGTGTGTTCCTTGGTCTTCGTGAGGCTGTTTGTTCACTAAGGTTCTCTAACAAACCTCTGAGGGCTTCAAAGAACAGCTGTATTTATACTGAGATTAAATTATACACAGGTGGACTCTATTTACTAATTAGGTGACTTCTGAAGGCAATTGGTTCCACAAGATTTTAGTTAGGGGTATCAGAGTAAAGGGGGCCGAATCCAAATGCACGCCACACTTTTCACATATTTATTTGTAAAAAAAAATTGAAAACCATTTATCATTTTCCTTCCACTTCTCAACTATGTGCCACTTTGTGTTGGTCTATCACATAAAATCCCAATAAAATAAATTTGCGTTTTTGGTTGTAACATGACAAAATGTGGAAAATTTCACGGGGTGTGAATACTTTTTCAAGGCACTGTGTATCAATATATTGTTTTTATATAGCGCTGCACTTTCAGGTTACAAGCTCTAGAGGCTACAGGGCTAAACACTGCACCTGTCCCCCCCCCCCCCTCCATGCTAAAACGCTAAGAGGGATGCACTGTTCCTGGATGGCCCAGTGTGCAAGAGCCCTCAAACTGTTGGTTATAGTTCTGTTTTGGGCTGATGATATACGGGTGATTCTCCACCCCTACCCAGAAATTAATTGCTGCTAGTGGCAGTGATGAACAGCAATGTAGAGAGGATAAGTTGCCACGCAACAGACCCGGTGCTAAGGAAGAAGGTGTATGTGGCCTCAGCCGATTCCGCTCTAGCCACGCCCCCCCGATGCGTTTCGCCCCGTCCACTGGGGCTTGGTCACAGAGGGTGGAGTGAAACGCACTGAGATCACATACATTGCTGTTGATGTGGGTACACATAGGTGATATAACCACATACACTTATACTACCTAAGCACCAGGATGTTTGAGCGGCAACTTATCCCCAATTCATGTTGGGTTCGTAGTTCCGAATGGTATACAGCCGCTCGCTCCTTCAACGACATGACCGGCGGGGAAATCTTTTACCTTCCAGCTTGGAGCGGCACTACAAGTCTCATGCAGATCACAATAGAATCTCTGCGATTTTCTACAGTTTTGGGTTGTGCTCTTCTACAAATGCCTCTCCCCAATCTGTAGCCACTGCTGCAACCTTCCATAGAAAAGCATTAAGAATGATCGTCACTGGGGATTTTGCCACCACGATGATAAATCTTGATTGAGGAGCGACCAATCATTTTCTCACCGTTAGCACTCCCATAAGAAACCATTATCATTTTCTTAGTAGCTAAATACTGCAACAAATTTTGGGGGGTAACTGCGGCAGGAAAGTCACCCATGCATCATCAGCCTTACACTAACAAGTTTTCCCGAGGGGGGGGCGGGGGGGCGCCTGGCTCACTAACCTTAAAACAGAATTCTAAATACAAGGAGATAAAATGAATCCTATAAATGCAGGTCAGTAGGAAGCAAATCAAAGCACTGGGTACACATGGTGCATAAACAGTAAGAGGAGGAACAGAAGGTAAGGCAGAACTCCGACAAGTGGAAAACATTGAAATGCCCATAAAAAAAAAGGAACCTGTCATGACGGTCTGTTACACACATTTTGCATATGTGCAGAATATATAAAATAAAAATAAAACTGGTCTGTGAAGGTTCTCATTTACCGATCTCAATCTACACTATATTGTCAAAAGTATTGTGACGCCTGCCTTTACACGCACATGAACTTTAATGGCATCCCAGTCTTAGTCCGTAGGGTTCAATACTGAGTTGGCCCACCCTTTGCAGCTATAACAGCTTCAACTCTTCTGGGAAGGCTGTTCACAAGGTTTAGCAGTGTGGCTATGGGAATGTTTGACCATTCTTCCAGAAGAAGTGTGGATATGGACAAGAAGTCCTGGCTCGCAGTCTCTTCTCTAATTCATCCCAAAAGGTGTTCACTCAGGTTGATGTCAGGACTCTGTGCAAGTTTCTCCACCCCAAACTCGCTCACCCATGTCTTTATGGACCTTGCTTTGTGCAACTAAATATTGAACCCTACAGACTAAGACTGGGGTGCCATCAAAGTTCATGTGCCTGTAAAGGCAGGCGTCCCAATACTTTTGACAATATAGTACATGTGTTCCATAGAACAGTACACTCAGGGGATGTGCTTGGAGATCTGTGCAGGTCCACGCAGCCAACCGCCCGTCAATGATTTGAATAAGCTGCCTGTACCTACTGCACAGAACACCTACACGTTCCACGGGGGGGTTAAAACGGCCCCTCGGACGGCTGTACAGATCAGTTCACCCATGTCAATGAAGCCTTATCCAAGCCATGGCATAACTAGCATTAGTCTCATTCAACTGTAATGTTGAAGATGTTTCGTAGCTTTGGTCTGCAAGCCCCTTCTTCAGTTCTAACAGTGGCGTAAAAATAGCCATAGCAGTCCATGTTTAACCACTTCAGCCCCGGAACGTTTTGCCCCCTTAATAACCAGGCCATTTTTTGCGATACAGCACTGCGTCGCTTTAACTGACAATTGCGCGGTCCTGTGACATTGTACCAAAACAAAATTTACGTCCTTTTTTCCCCACAAATAGAGCTTTCTTTTGGTGGTATTTGATCACCTCTGCGGCTTTTATTTTTTGCGCTATAAACAAAGAGCAACAATTTAAAAAAATATATATATATCTATATATAGATATAGATATAGATATATATATATATATATATATATATCTATATCTATATCTATATATCTATCTATCTATATAGATATATATATATATATATATATATATATATATATATATATATATATAGATATAGATATATAGATATATATATATATATATTTTTTTTTTTTTACTTTTTGCATATATATAAAAAAAAAAAAAATCGAAAAAAAAACTAAAATGTATTCATCAGTTTAGGCTGATATATAGTCTTCTACATGTTTTTGGTTAAAAAATAAAATAAAAAAAAAAAAAAAAAAAAAAATCGCAATAGGCGTATATTGATTGGTTTGCCCAAAAGTTATAGAGTCTACAAAATAGGGGATAGTTTTATGGCATTTTTATTATTATTATTTTTTTAATAGTGGCAGCGATCTGCGATTTTTAGCCGGGACTGCTATATTGCGGTGGACAGATCGGACACTTTGGACACTTTTTTGGGACCATTGACATTTATACATCGATCAGAGCTAAAAAAAATATAGATTTCGTCTGTCTTTTTTTGTTTATAGCGCAAAAAAAATAAAAAACCGCAGAGGTGATCAAATACCACCAAAAAAAAGCTCTATTTGTGAGAAAAAAAGGACATCAATTTTATTTGGGTACAGTGTCACACGACCGCGCAATTGTCAGTTAAAGTAACGCAGTGCTGTATCGCAAAAAATGGCCTGGTCATTAAGGGCGTTAATCCTTCCGGTCCGTAAGTGGTTAAGGAAGTGGAAACATATTGGATCTACTGGGAGGATCAACAGGTGATAACACTGTAACAAGAGGGACTCTACACACTGATGTGTTAATGCGAATGACAAACTGCATTATACTTGTCATTTATATATTTTGCACACATCTGCAATTGATAGCTGCTTGTCTACATTGCTAACAATGCTTATAGTGCCTCATCTCTTAAAACAATGTTATGGGTGTCCAGAGAAGACCCTGAATACAGTGCTACAAGGCCAAGTCAGTACCTCACCCCACCCCCCACCATTTACCACTCAACCCAACTTAAGTGCGAGCCAACAGAGCCTCTGGCATTTGGCTCTTGAACAGCAGGGGTGGTACTTGGCTCCGGGAGGGCGGGGTTTAATGCAGGGTTTTAACACCGATACTTGCACTACAAGCATTGCTAGTTCAGACAGTTGGGGGGGGGGGGGGGACATGACAAGCTCACTTTACGTCAACAATCAGAAAAAATGAAGAGAAAGCAGAAAAGGACCAGGCTTTGTGTGATTACCTCTAGTGAGGTTGCGGATGATTGTCTCTTGGGACATGCTGTGGAGTCTCTTCATGTATTCATTGCTGTACCAGACTCTCAGCTTCTCTCCGGGCTGGATGTCCCGACACGCTCGGAAGTAGATCTTTTCACTGTGCTGGAAGGCCATCAGGTTTTGCTCGCGTTCTTCTCGCGATACCACCACGTACCTTGAGGAACAGGAGAGTGTTCAGTACTGGACAACCCTAACTTGGAAATATAAGGATGCTCAGGGCAACACGGTGGCTTAGTGGTTTGCAATAAGATTTTACCATAAGGCATTCAAAAAGCAATGCCTAGGGTTAAAGTGAAACTAAACTTACTAAAACTGGTGCACAAAGAATCTGGTGCGATTGTGCATAGTAACCAAGCTTTGACAATAAGCCCCCCGTTCACACCGGTGCAGCTGTGAAATCTCGCTACCTCAGCATGATTTAAAAAGCGGCACATCAGTGCGATTTGCACTGTGGCTTGAGACTTCATACAACAAAAGTCTATGCACGTCGCAATGAAAAACTGTCAAAAAAGTAGCGCAGGAACTTTTTTCAAAGTGGCTGCGACATGAGCCGCAGCTATTTGAATGGTTCCATTGCTGACAATGGGGTGCGACTTGTCATGCGTTTTGTAACTGTCATATCACGTGACGAATTGAACGTAGAAGTTGATTGGTTAGTATACGCAGCTGCACCAGATTCTGTGTGCGTCAGTTTTAGTAAATCTCCCCTGATATCCCCCTTCTCATGTTGGTTGTCTAGTTATAAAATAACTTAGCCTTTAAAAAAAAAAAAAGAAGAAGGTCGTCGGCATTTCCAGCAATCCAAATAAAAAAAGTCTTTATTGCTACATACAGGAATGGTGTAAGAACAGTGCAAAGACTGACGCGTTTCAGCACAAAGGGCCTTGATAACAGGATGCCAGACATGTGAAACACAAAACATTACATATGTATATATATATATATATATATATATATATATATATATATATATATATATTATATACACACACACACATATGTAATATATATATATATATATATATATATATATATATATATATATATATATATATATATATACACACACACACACACACACACACACACATATATATGCATATATATACACATACACACAAATAAAGTGGCTTAGCACAAAGCATTTGGCTTCCAACAGTACACTCTAGCATTAGGTTTTACTAAAAGTATCATGGAAGCTTTTTGAAGGTTATCACTTAAAATGGATCTCCACTCAAGCTCAGCACTTCCCTACAATCCTCGCATTTTTTTTTAAAAGTGGTTGTAAACCCCCATTCATAACATTTGAACTGGGCAAGTATATCTGTAGTGTAGACTTATCTCTCTCCAAAGCTCTAAGTGTTGTTTCTCTCTGGTGGTCCGTTCCTCTGTTATCAGCATTGGTCACTTCTGACAAGTTTTCCAACACATGAGCTGAAGATTTGTGTCGGGGAGGGAGATAAGCAGGGAGCTTGTCTATTCAGAATACAGCTCTGCATGTTCCTTCGTTCAGCTCTGCATGTTCCTTCGTTCCTCTGCCTATGTGGAGAGGAGGGGGGGGGGGGTGTCTCTTTCCTCCAATCAGCCCTCACACAGTGTAAGTGCATTCTCACCACCCCCTTCCCTATGAACTTTTGAATGAGGAAGAAAGATTTTCCTCATCTGCACTTTTCAAAGACTGTAGAAAGCTGAAAACAGCAGATATAGATATAAAACTTATGTAGGGAGATTTGTTTAATCTCTGTGTATTCTGTGAGGCTGTTCACTTCACTGGGTATATGTGAGGGTTTACATCCACTTTAAATTTATTTACTGTTTTTTTGCAAGAGAAAGGAGAAAAGGAGGGAGGAGAGTCATACAGAGGAGAAAAAGAAGGAGGGAAAGAGAGAGCAAGAGAAAAATGGTAAGAAAGTGACATATATTTTTAAAAAAAGAAAAACGATGGGACAGTGAAAGCGGATGAAGAAAGACAGAAAAAAGAAAGACAGCACAGAAGAGAAAGTAGGATAAGGTCTTTGAAGGGGTATTACACAGCAAAGCTCACTCAGGGACTGATATGGACAGATCTATATTCTCCGAAGAATTAAATATTATATATAAAGGGGTAGGAGGAGAGAGACCTTTCAGGTCCTTCTTTCAGTCTTTTAGGCGGACCTGAACGGACGCTCCATGCAGTCCTATGGAGCGACGGATGTCAGCAGTAAAAAGAAAAGAAAGGAAAGGAAAAGAGGAAGGGAAGAACGCAATGGAGACAGAAAGGAAAGGAAGAGAGAGGGAGCGCATTGGAGAAAGAAAGAAAGAAAGAAAGAAAGAAAGAAAGAAAGAAAGAAAGAAAGAAAGAAAGAAAGAAAGAAAGAAAGAAAGAAAGAAAGAAAGAAAGAAAGAAAGAAAGAAAGAAAGAAAGAAAGAAAGAAAGAAGCAATGGAGACAGAAAGGAAAGGAAGAGAGAGCGCGCAATGGAGAAAGAGCGATGGAGACAGGAAGGAAAAAAAAAGAAAAGAAAAGAAGGAAGGAAAGAAAGAAAGAAAAGGAAGGAAGGGAAGAGCGCAATGAAGACAGGAAAGAAAGAAAGAAAGAAAAGAAAAGAAAAGAAAAGAAGGAAGGAAGGAAGGAAAGAAAGAAAGAAAAGGAAGGAAGGGAAGAGCGCAATGAAGACAGGAAAGAAAGAAAGAAAGAAAGAAAAGAAAAGAAAAGAAAAGAAGGAAGGAAGGAAGGAAGGAAAGAAAGAAAGAAAAGGAAGGAAGGGAAGAGCGCAATGAAGACAGGAAAGAACGAAAGAAAAGAAAAGAAAAGAAAAGAAAGAGAAAGAAAGAAAGAGAGAGCACGCAATGGAGACAGGAAGGAAAGAAAAGAAAAGAAAAGAGAAGGAAAGGAAAGGAAAGGAAGGGAAGGGAAGGGAAGGGAAGGAAGAGGAAAGGAAAGAAAAGAAAGGAAGAAAGAAAAGGAAGGGAAGAGCGCAATGGAGACAGAAAGGAAAGGAAGAGAGAGGGAGCCCATTGGATAAAGAGAGTGATGGAGATAGGAAGGAAGGAAGGAAGGAAAAAGAAAGAAAGAAAGAAAGAAAGAAAGAAAGAAAGAAAGAAAGAAAGAAAGAAGAAGAAAGAAAGAAAGAAAGAAAGAAAGAAAGAAAGAAAGAAAGAAAGAAAGAAAGAAAGAAAGAAAGAAAGAAAGAAAGAAAGAAAGAAAGAAAGGGGGGAGAGAGAGACAGAGAAAGATAGAAAGAAAAAAAAAAAGTTCCATGCATTCTGAAGCACAACCGGCCGCACACACTCAGACCCCTTTTGCTGAATGTGAATTGATTACTTTTTCTTTTTAGTAATTACTTATTACAAGGACAAATGTAACATTTTCTGTCTGCTATTATCTTGCAAAATACTCATAGATTCCAAAGTATAATCCAGGAACTTTCATAATGGTCGGTGTTTATTGGCTGCCACTACACACTGGCTTCATCATGAAAGGTCAGCCCACTGCAACCAATCAGATGCTTGCTTTTGTCAGTACTGAGTTCTTGACAGCTCTAGCCTACTCCAATTTCCAGGATCTCACCTCATCCAGTTGGAAGTGGTTTCATTGGTTCCATCGATGGATTTATACCGGTTGTTATTATCCACCACCTGCGAGAAGAATAATCAACAAGAAAGAGTTTGAAGTTGTTTTCATCCTTTCCAGCCTTTTACCAGATCTCATACACCATCACCCTACATGAGCTTGTTAGTCATCTCATTCTAGAACCATAACCCTTATTATAGAGTTGTCCTCCTCTCTGCTTCTGCCTAGGCTTTCCGCGTGATTTTGGAGTGCATTTGTGGGAATTTATGCCAATTCAGCCAAAGGAGTATTTGTGAGGTCGGGTATTGATGTTGGATGAGAAGACTTGGCTGGCAATCATCATTCCGATATCACTCGCTTTATGCCCGTTCCATGTCATTGACTAAGGAACTGAGGGTGCCAGAGACTCTGCCATGTGCATTTTAGGTTTAAAAAGGTAGACTGGGCAAAAAAAAAAAAAAAAAAAAGCCAAATCACTTCTGGTTTCCCTGGCCCCATTTTTAATAATGGAAATTATTTGATATTGGTGTGGTTCAAGGCTTTTTAAGGGCAGAGGAGGGATCTGGGGTATTATTGATCCTGGATTTCTCCATAAAGAGTACCTGTCACATGCCTATTGCTGTCACATGTAATGTTTACAGTCCTTGAAAAAGCAATAAAAGTAATAAAAAAAAAAAGAGACAATATAAAAAAAAAAAAAAAAAAGTTTAAAGCACCCCCATCCCCCCCATGCTTACAAGAAAAGGTAAACGCATGTGTCGATCCCGCACGCATGCAAAAAGCAATCGTCCCACACGTGTGAGGTATCGCCGCGAACGTCAGATCATAGGCAGTAATTCTGGCACTAAACCTCCTGTGTAAATTTAAAGTGGTAACCTGTAAAGGCTTTTAAAGTGTTGCCTATGGATAGTACAATTTACGTTGTTTGTTGCCGTTGCACGGGCGTGCACAATTTTAAAAAGTGACATCTCTGGTAATTATTTACTTGGCTTAAAACATTATCTTTTATATTTTACCAAAAAAATTGGGTTATATATCTATCACGCCTCCAACTAATCTCTTATCACTTCCATCAGCTCATTCCCCACAGTTACAACCTTTTGTCCCATTTGCCCGACCCTATTAGAATGTAAGCTCTTCTGAGCAGGACCCTTAATCATCTTGTATTTTATTGTATTTTAACTGTATTGTCTCCCTTTTATATTGTAAAGCGCTGCGTAAACTGTTGGTTACTATATAAATCCATGTGACATAAAAAATTGCAACACCCATCATTTTATACCCTAGGACCTCTGCTTCAAAAAAAAAAAAATTATATATAATATATATATATATATATATATATATATATATATATATATATATATATATATATATATATATATATATATATATATATATATATATATATATATATAATCTTTTTTTTTTTTTTTTTTTTAAGCAGAGGTCCTAGGGTATAAAATGATGGGTGTTACAATTTTTATAATATATATATAATATAATTCAAGCAAAAAAAAAGACATTAAAAAGTTTAGAGGAACCACAGTCTGCTCACATAATTTGTAATAAAAACATCTTTGCCATTCTAAGGCTTCCCTCCAACCACTTTGCACATTATTTTATATATACTGTGATTCTGTACTTGCCAAATATGCTGCAGAAGTCTCCCCCCACTGAGTCTGGCTGCAGCCATTTTAACTGTGGGCAGCTGAAGCTGCTGCCTGTTCACTTCCTGGATTTACACAGACAACAGGGGCACACCTCCAGCTCTGCAGCTCTCATTGGCCCTCTTATGACTCACCCCCCTCTCCCTTCCTGGCAAACTCTCACGAGAGTGAGAGCGAGAGCTGTGCATGATGTCATAAGCCTAGACTAATGACCAGACAAGAAACAGGAAGTGGGCTGTATAAGGTATTTACTGGCAGAAAAAAAAGGTTTTACTATCAAAAGTTAAAACAACAACAACAAGGGCAGAAGATTTAATAGATGGAAAGATGAAAAAATGACTGAAAATCTGCTTTAAGTTGCCATAAAGCCCCAGACATTTCTAAAAGCACCTCTGTCTAATAAAAACATCAACAGTTTCCATCCTGGGAAAAAAAAAATTTTAGATTGTAGATAAGTAGATTGTCATAACGGACAAGTAGAGGGGGACCCCAATTTAGTCCCTTGGTGAAATCATTTAAAAAAAAAAAAAAATTCTACACCCGTTTCCCTTGTCTGTTTCTGAAAATCCTAATAAAATCTTTGAACAAGAAAAAGAAAGCCCCGCCAACACGGACATATCACTTCCTATTCTGGTGTCAAAGTTTACAGGAGGAGGAACGCCCAGAGTAAACAAGCAAAGGTTTGCTAAAGACTTAGCTCTCTGTTAGGCTTAGTTTACATTTGCATTTGAGGGGGGGGGGGATGGTAAAAATTGAGCTAGGTTTTTCCTGCCACCACCCTAACCTGCAAAGGTTGCTGTACGGGGGGTATACAGTTGCCTTGCATTGCAGCCAAAACTCTCACCCCTCTAATGTCCGTCAGGCAGTACAGCAGGGTGCATGAGTCTGTGTTACAACCTCATGCGATTCGAACAGTTGTGGCACGGCGGTGCAGGCTTATAGGGGTAAAATAGGCAGCAAGGAGGCAGCAGAACATCTCCTCCCCGCCACCCTTTAAAAGCAAGCCACCGCGGATCACTCGGCAGAGGGCAAAAGATTGTGTGAAAAGCCCTTAGAGAGGGCCGATTCACACCATAAATCGCACAGGATTCGATTCACATGTGATCCGAGTGCAGTGCAGTTAACATCAGACTTTCATTCCGCTTTAACAAAACTTCAGCTTTAAGTTAGTTTTATGGAAAAAGAATAAAAAGAAACTGCGCTAAGAAAAAACAAAATAAAGGGCTGGAGAACGTATTTCTAACCATTCAATCACTCGGAAGCTGCAATCCTCACGTATAACATTAATAAAAAAAAAACGGAAGTTGGAAGAAGATTAGAATCGCGCTACCCATATGATTCTAAAAATATAGAATCAAAAAGTACCATACATGAACCACCTATTGTTCACATAATGTCAACGAACGACGCGTTGGCGTCAACTCCTGCTCTATTCATTTACCTAGAAGGACAGGTTGTCTGTTTGTGCTCTGGCCGGCGCATCAGACTTCAGGCTCTTTTTAACCACTTGCTTACCGGGCACTTAAACCCCCCTCCCATCCAGACCAATTTTCAGCTTTCAGCGCTGACGCATTTTGAATGACAATTGCGCGGTCATACAACACTGTACTCAAATGCAATTGTTATCATTTTTTCCCAATAAACAGAGCTTTCTTTTGGTGGTAATTGATCAGCTCTGCGGTTTTTACTTTTTGTTAAAAAAAATGTAAAAATCTGAATTTTTACAAAAAAAAAAAAAAAAAATTATTTTTTTATATTTTGTTATAAAAAATTTAAAAACAGGTAATTTTTCTCCTTCATTGATGTACGCCGATGAGGCGGCAGTGATGGGCACTAATAGGCGGCAGTGATGGACACTGATGGGTGGCAGTGATGGGCGGCAGTGATGGGCACTGATCAGTTACACTGATAGGCAGCACTGCTAGGTGGCACTGATTGACACTACTGGTGGGCATTGATAGCTGGCACTTTTGGGCATTGATAGGTGGCACTTGTGGGCACTGTTAGGCGGCACTATTAGGTGGCACTGATGAGGCAGATGTGCCTCTTCCACTTCAGGACCGATGTCCCTCACATCCGAGCCGGTGATCGGCTTTTTTTTCTACTCACGCTGTCAGTGTGAGTAGGAAAAAAAAAAACGATTATCGATCTTTTGTTTACATCATGTGATCAGCTGTCATTGGCTGACAGCTGATCACATGGTAAGGGGCCGGGACCGGCCCCTTACTTGGATCGGTGATCACCCAAGTCTCAGTGACTCGGTGATCACAGCGCGCTTGGCGCGCGCCCTGCACGTAGCGTACACAGGGGAGGCCGTCATATGAGGACCTCCCGGGAATTCAGGTCCGCCCTGTGGCCGTAGCGTGGATGTCAAGTGGTTAAACTGCAACATTGTAAGTGTACTACTTTCTTTTAAACAATAAATACTTTTAAGGTTTTACACTATATGGAGCGCTTTTATTTTCTATGTACCACGTTATCCATGTGATGGTCTGATTGGCCGTGAGGTGGTTGCCCAGAATCTGTGATTGTGCCTGCTGTCTCTTGGAGCCAAGTTGTGATCCATTACATGCATTCCTTGATCCTCTGTTATGGGGGATCACGGTGATTCGGTAAGTGTTTATTCCTGCTGGTTTGGTGGTGGATTCAACAGGGTTTCCTGCTCATAGAGTTTGAAGACGGCTTTTTCACATTTATATGGACTTTTATCTCACAGTGCACTGGTGTATAATTATTTGTTCACAATGTTTTGATTTTCAATCAACTTAATTTGTGCACCTTATGGATTTTATATGTGCTTTTTTGCATTTCCACCAATATTTATGTTTATTTTTGGATTCATTATTTATGGACACAAATTTTTTGGTTATCAATGATCAGTTTAATTGTGGATTCATATTAATTTTGATTTTCATCTCAATTTTTCACTCACTGTTATGATATACACAGGATTCTTTTACATTATGTGAACAATAGGTGGTTCATATATGGTACTTTATTTTAAGTTAGTTTTAGACCCCTTTCACACTGAGCCGCGGCCGCGTTAGGCTGCTAGCTGGACGCTTTTAACCCCAAAGAAGGGGCTAAAAACTCCCGCTTTGCGGCGCTTTCAAAACGCTTTTCAGGTGCTTTGGAAGAGCCACCCATTCATTTCAATGGGCAGGGCATGGTTTTGGGAGCGGTGTATAAAAAAATAAAAAAATTCCACACCCGTTTACCTTGTCTGTTTCTGAGAATCCTAATAAAATCCTGGAACAAGAAAAGAAAGTCCCGCCAAACACTGACATATCACTTCCTATTCTGGTGTCAAAGTTTTAACCCCAAAGAAGGGGCTAAAAACTGGGGCTCCCATACCGCCCAAAAGATGCTGCTTGCAGGGCTTTTCCCAACGTCCCGCAAGAGCACCGCCCGGGTGTGAGAAGACACACTGCAATGAATGGGAGGCGGTTTTCAAGCGCTATTTAGAAGCTATTTGTAGCGCCAAAACGCCTTAAAACCGCCTCCGTGTGAAAGGGCTCTTTATGACAGGTGCCATTTGGACAAGAACATACCAGCCAGGAGAAGAAGCCCGATGATTTGTCCTGCAAAGAGACCTGTCCTTCGTACGGCCCGTAGACGTGACCTCTGGGGATGACCTCGTTGATGCAGCGCACTTCGCTCTCTCCGCTGCCGTCCTTCACCACCTCGATCCCACACGGTGCCGTCAGCGCCGCCCGATCGGGGGTTCCCATAGAGACTGGCGTATCTGGCACCAAGATAGGGGGTCCATGGCTGGGACATTCATCTACAAAGTACTCCTGGCAGGTCTCACAGACTGAAGAGGGAGAAGGAAAAAAAAGAGAAATAATAAGATAATTACTTGCAGGCAGCTTACAAAAGACTGAAAAGCCGAACTCCAGGAAGATATTGGAAATACCATGTAATCCAGTAATGTATTCATTACAAAGCATTCATGTGCTTAAGCGTAAGTACCAAAATTTGTTTGCATATCAGCCTCCTAGAACCCCCTGGACAGCAGCACTCAGACTGGGAGAGGGATAGCCAAATCTAGAAGCATGTCAGGGCTTTACAGGAGGCATGAGCACTGGGATGACCTCATCAGTGAGCCGCTGCTTCTTTTACAATAACA